>NC_090884.1:6529243-6551743 GCF_036669925.1 Montipora capricornis | reverse complement strand
TCCTTAATAACTATAACATTTGAATTCATTTTGCGTTAATTGTTAATTTCAGTTTACAGTGTCCCCAATGAGCGCTCCCGGCAGCGCTAGAATCTGAATGAGCAGACACAGTTCCTTTCCTTTCCTTTACTACAGCTGTATGCTGTCATTTTGATTACCGGTAACCTTGTTTTCTTCTTTCACTCAGGGTGGAGAAAAATCCCAGGATGCCTATTATATCTTTCAAGAACTGTCTGACAAATACACACCGACAGTTATGTTGCTCAACGGACAGGCCATTGCTTACATGCACATGGGAAAGTTTGAAGAGGCTGAGAGTATGCTTCAAGACGCTCTAGACAAAGTGAGTTTATTGCCTCACGGCTGGGTACTTAGAAAGTCTACTACAAGATCGACGTCTACTGAAATGAGAACACACCACTTTGAAATCGGCCTTATGCATGATGACGTCACATGCTCAAAATATCACCAACAAACCTCGTTTTCGCAAAATTATTCACATTACCTCGACATGCAATACTGTTCGCGTGTGTGTTTGCTTTACAAGTTTGTTTCCCTTTGGGATTGAGCTCAAGCTAAAATTTACAAGTTTGATTTTGGAATTTGAGGCTTGGTGGTGAAATCGGCTAGTCTGACGTCATCACGCATAAGGGCTATTAGGGAGCTCATGTACGAGACGTTTTTGAGCCACGGACAGAAGCCGGAAGTGAACATTTCGTATACCAGGAGAATAGTCTCTGCTAAATGTTCAAACTAGACCTTTCTAATATTGAAAAGATAAATGAAGTAGTGTCAAAACAAAATACGAGAAAAACGGCTCACTTCCGAAAAAGGCTGACTTCCAGTTGCCATCCGTAGCCCAACAGCGTTTCTGCTAAATGTTTAAACTAAACCTCTCTAACAGAGCGACTTTCGTATGACCTTGAAAAAGTGTTCGCAGTTTGTTTCACGGACCGATGTTTGACAAGAGTAAAACAAAGCTTCTTATTCCCGCCAAGGAAACTCCTCATATGGGCAGTAAACAGTTCGATTGCCCAATCACAGTACTGCATTTCAAATGACGTCAAAGCGAAATGCTGGTCGCTTTCCAGAAAAATCCATGGAGAGATGACGTTGTTTGCATCAGCGCGGTTCGCTAAGCCGATGAAACTTCGCGCTCGTTTGTTTTTGTTCGATAAGCCAATTAAATGTTTGCATTTTGTTTACGTTCTGTTTTTACGTTTATTTCTCACGGTCATATGAAAGTCGCTCTATTGAAAAGCTACTTGGCAAAGTAAATGAAGAAGTGTCAAAACAAAATACATGAAAAACGGCTCACTCCCGGAAAAGGCTGACTTCCGGTTGCCGTCCTGGCACAAGAGCGTTTCGTGCTTAAGCTCCCTATTTTCTGGTTTTCACCAGCGTGAGCCGAAAGGAGCGGAGAAAATAATTCGTACTGGAATACGTGCAGCACGATCATTTTTCCTCATAACAGAGAGATTAGAGGGATGTAGCATCACGTTCACGTTTGCCGTTTCACGTAAACGGCATGATAAATCTCGCTGTTGTTGTTTTGTGATGTTGACATTGCCACCTTGTTGCTAAAACCTCCGTTGGAGACTCGTAGAAGCCATCATGGCTTTTCTTTGTCTAAATTTGCCTCTTAAAATGTTTAGAGTACATCTAAAATAGATTGAGGTAGTAAACAACAACCACGACGTCCACGATTTCTACAGAGAACAAAAGCTTCAAGGAGCAAAACCAGTGGCTCTGCTTGCTCCGCGTTTGCGTTTCACACGTAACATTTCTTTCACTTTCTTTTCAAACATCAACGTGAAATGAGCAAATATGAAGTTATTGTATGTTACTGCTAGGAAATGATTAACTGACACTAAATTTTCAGGTTTTTGCGGGCGGAAAGGATTTGCTATAGCTTATATTGTGAGCCAAGAGTGGTCTAGCGCGCGCTCAGAGAAGAAGAGAGAAGAATGAGATTTCTAATCGCCGTACGGGAGTTCGGAAATACTGAAGGGAATAAAATTGAAAGCCCGAAGCGGGGCTTAATTTAACATCTGTGGGGCACATTTGTGACTACGAACAAGTTTCATATAGCAAACCATCACGTGATCAGAGTTGCTTCGATGGCTTAGTGGGAACTTACTCGCTCCCGGGGCGCGTAGCCCGAGTACGGGATTCTTATCGAGCGGGTAAATTACTATCCCTAGGGTATGCACATTTGTGACTACGATAAAAAATAAAAAAAAACTTAACTGGACTATTACCGTGCAAGTCTGTGCACAGGGGGCCTACACAATCGGATGTGTAGCCGATTGTTATTTTATAGTAAATGTACTAGATTTACCGTTTGCTTCACCTATAGCGATATATCGTTAACTATGTATGTAAATCAATCATAAATAAACGTTGAATTACCTTACCTGTGGTTTATAGTCGTCCTTTTACCTCAAAAGCGGTGTTTTGAGCGATCTTGAAGGAATTTGAGTTCGCCGTTGACTGTTCCATATATAAATCTAGTACATTTACTATAAAATAACAATCGGCTACACATCCGATTGTGTGGGTGCCCGGTCGGGCACTCTGGCTCATTATTTGTTGATATGCTGGTGGTTACAATTTATGAAACCTCTCAGAAAATGTTTTTTCTTCGTACGAAACAATCGTTTCAAAGGCTGTTCCACATAATTTCACATGTAACATAATCCGTGACTTTGCACGTGACGGCCGGCGGCCGGACGAACTTCGATTCTTTCTCAAAAAATAGCATTAAATTTGGAACGTGGAGTTTGGCATTTCTTGGATATAGTTTAAAAAAGAGTTGTTACTTCTGCTCTGACAGCGGTAAAGCGCGGCCAGCGAAGCGGTGCAATTTACTTTTGTGTGAACCCTGGAATCGCAGTGTATGCAAATTTAATATTTTTACGATTTTTCGCAGGAGCGCCTGCTGGGCTAAAATATATTTAGGTTATGGTTGTTTTTCCCCTGTATATGAAATAACGAAATAAAAAAGGGAAAGATATGTTATTTGTTGCCGTTTTAGAAACAGAGCAATCCCGCGTTGTCTTTGGTGTCGTGACAAATCATTGCGTGTCCTAAACAAATAATGCTGCAGTGTTTTGCTGAGAGAGAGGTGGATGAAGATCTTGCTGCGTTGTTGATCTCAGATAATTAAATATATTATTAATTAATTCGGGCGACTAACTTGGAAGGGTGGGCACCCCAGCTGAAATGCTTGGGAGGGGAGGAAGGGCTCCCCGAAATTTTCCTTAGAGCACAGCCTTGCCGTGGTATGCATGATATGCATCCCACGTAACAAGGCATGCAGAATTTTGAGGGACAAGCAAAGAGTACTGTGGTATTTTCGAAAGTAGCCTATTAATAATTCAGATTCAGCCCGAAAATTTCCTTAGAGCACAGCCTTGCCGTGGTATGCATGATATGCATCCCACGTAACAAGGCATGCAGAATTTTGAGGGACAAGCAAAGAGTACTGTGGTATTTTCGAAAGTAGCCTATTAATAATTCAGATTCAGCCCGAAAATTTCCTTAGAGCACAGCCTTGCCGTGGTATGCATGATATGCATCCCACGTAACAAGGCATGCAGAATTTTGAGGGACAAGCAAAGACTACTGTGGTATTTTCGAAAGTAGCCTATTAATAATTCAGATTCAGAGAACTACAGTATTAGGGTAACATGTGAACTATTTGTATTGGGATTTAAAGGAGTAGATAGGCGACCCGAATCCTGTGTTTTTTGCATGGTGGACTGCCAATCTTATAAATCAAGGAATTTCAAAACACAAAATATCCCCACTGTACAACTGGGTTTTTTTTTTCGTATTATTCGCAGCTGATTCCGAGAGCTCTTGTTCCAAGGTATCACAAGACAGTTGTTACTTGCACAAGTTCGTTTCATCCTTGATCAACTGTGTTGACAATCCAATGTGGTTATTCCACGTGCTGCAAGCGGTATGTATGGGCGGCAGTCACCGCCAAAAATACCAAGTTTGTCAAAGGAATATAGCAATGTCAATTGTTTCATTGGCGTAGTGCAGAAGAGACTAAATGAGTTAGAAATGATGCAGCCTAAATACAAGTACTCGTGTTGCCTTTTGTCAAATGGTTCAGTCAAAAAGTAAACGAACTAGGAAGATATTAAATCGTCTAGTCATTTCTGTTAAAACGGAAGAGACTAACTAAAACCGTTCTATGCAAATAAAGATCGGTTCATCTTCCAAACACGAACCGGTATAGTGTGTCACCAAACGGTCCGGTGTGATGTTAATAAATGGCTTATCTTAACTTGACGTGGTTCAGTCCATCGATGTTCAGTGTAATATGAATCGCTTTAACGAAAGGTCAATTGATTTAGTGTAATTACAAATGCTTTATCGAGACAACAAATGACTCATATGGTATGTATATAAATCCACCTAACATGAAATGGTTTATGCAAAGTACAAATGGTTTACCTTGATGTGAAATGAATTAAAGAAAAAAAACACAAGTGGTTCAAAGTATTGGCAAATGATTCAATGTAATCTGAAACGGTTTAACAAACGGACGATTGATTTAGCGTAATCAAAAATGGCCCAGCGAGACAACAAATGGTCTGAAAAGAAATGAAATTCTACAGTCCACTAAGAAACGAATCGCCCTAATATGAAATGGTTTTCCCTAATGCGAAATGAAGTAGAGAAAAAACAAATGGTTTGGGGCGACCACAAACGATTTACCCCTTTGCGTGACATAAAATACCTCGCCGAACCGCCAAAAATACCAATGTGAAATGGAACAGCCAAATGTCAAATGGAACAGCCAAGTCTAAAATGGAACAGTCCAAACGCAAGTGGGGCACGGTATCGGCAAATGATTCAATGTAATCTGACACGGTTTAACAAATTGACGTTTGATTTAGCGTAATCATAAGCGGCGCAGCGAAACAACAAATGGTCTGAAAGGAACTCAAATGCTACAGTCCACTAAAGAAACGGATCGACCTAAATATGAAATGGTTTATGCAAAGGAAAAATGGTTTTCCCTGATGCGAAATGAATTAGAGAAAAAACAAATGGTTTGGGGCGACCAGAAACGATTTAACCCTTTGCGTGACATACAACACTTCGCCGGACCGCCAAAAATACCAATGTGAAATGGAACAGCCAAATGTCGAATGGAACAGCCAAGTCTGAAATGGCACAGTCCATGTGGGGTCTGACGTCAAGAACTACTTAAAATTTGGCGCGAAAGCAGCTTGTTTACAACCGGGATTTCACCTGTCCTTTGTACAGTTCGGTAAGTTTGCTTCTGCTGATTTTCTGTTAAAATTATTTACTGCCTTCATTACAGAGTTTCGTCGTCATGCCTAAGGAAGCATTGGTAAATTAATATTAACAGGAGCTCATGAGCTCCAGATATCAACTGTAGTTAGGATTGAAATGTTTACACACGCAATTGCAAATGCATCATCGTCTGCCATGATTCCTCATGTGGCAGGGTTTCCACAGTCTGACTTGTTTCGTTGAGCGGCCTTTTCGCTGTAGACTCTGGATTTTATCGGTTTACTTGAAAGTATTATGATCTTGGAACGAAATGGTTCGATCAATCGGTCGGTGTCACTGACTAAACTAAAGCTAAACGTGATCATGATCTTGACTGTTTCGTCACACGTTTTATTCTCGATAGCTTCTGTTTACGATTATGTCACCTTCCAGCTCTATTCACTTATTTTAAACGCTACATAACGGTGTAGTTGTTTGAAACAAAAGTATAAGATAAGATTTGATAGCGGATCCATCAGTTCACGGAATTTGGTATATCGGTAGTAAGATAAGAAACGCAAGGATTGAGAGGCCACACTGATTATCTTCCTGTGTGAAAACATGTATAGAACCTCTTGCCCTTACAAGGAGATCTATTTTCCTTTTGGTGGTTGAAATATTTGAGATCGTTTTTGTTATCCTCGAACAAAAATTTCCCTGAAAAAAAAAGGAAATAAAGAAGAAGAAAGAAAAAAAACCACAATATTCTCTCGCAAACAGTTCTCGCATGGAAGTTGAAAGATGTGAAAAAAGAAGTGAAATAAAAGTCAAAAAAGGTATTCTGTACACTGGAAATCGTAACAGAAGTTAACCTTGGCTTCGCTTTCTCAGTTAGGTGGTCAGTTGGAGTCTTAGATATGCTGTAATGTGACTACGTGATGCAGTTATGAGCTAGGCTGTCAGTCGTTATTTGACTTTGTGACTGCCGTACTGCATTTCGAGTCAAAGATTGCTCACCATAGTCTCCAGTAGCGCAGTAGTTACAACATCCGACTAGATCAGTGAGGGTTGTGGGTTGAAATACCACATGGAACTCAGATATTTCCGATTTCCAGTGGGGATGTAATTGCATCATATAACCATATATTGGGCATTAACCAAGCCCTCTCCCTTGTGTCATGACGCGAGGTGGAGTTTGGGGTCTGGATCATGTGCAAACATGCTCTTAAAAATCGGCATAAACTTGATTGCCTCTCCGACATTGACTTTTCTCGTTGACAGCTTTGACACTGCGTATATGGAAGGGAAGCAGCAACTTCTGACGGCTTTACATCAAATCATCGCTGACTTAGAAACAGTTGGTGGTGATACAATTCCCGATATGGGCTTGGTAGGGTTGAAACTGGAGACCCTCGGTGAGGCCGCCCTGCTGAACGGTGACATTTCTTTAGTAGCAATTGACTTGATTAATCAAGCGCGTCAATTATGTATAAGTTCTGGCGCCTATTCATCTTATCGTTCCTACGAAGCTCCTGTTTTACGACAAGAAGGTCGACGAGGAAGACCAAAATTTGATATTACAGAAGAGCAGCTGCTTTTCTTCAGAGGTATGTTAATATGGAACTCATCTCAATGTATAAATCCGCATTTAGTAAAGTAGCTTATAGGCAGGTACACTTAAAAATAAAAATAAAAAACCGAGAAATATTATACATTTTCCAGACTGGCAACCCAGTAATTAGGTTGGTTAATGCCCAATATATGGTTATATGATGCAATTACATGAGTTCCATGTGGTATTTCAACCCACAACCCTCACTGATCTAGTCGGATGTTGTAACTACTGCGCTACTGGAGACTATGGTGAGCAATCTTTGACTCGAAATGCAGTACGGCAGTCACAAAGTCAAATAACGACTGACAGCCTAGCTCATAACTGCATCACGTAGTCACATTACAGCATATCTAAGACTCCAACTGACCACCTAACTGAGAAAGCGAAGCCAAGGTTAACTTCTGTTACGATTTCCAGTGTACAGAATACCTTTTTTGACTTTTATTTCACTTCTTTTTTCACATCTTTCAACTTCCATGCGAGAACTGTTTGCGAGAGAATATTGTGGTTTTTTTTTCTTTCTTCTTCTTCTTTATTTCCTTTTTTTTTTTAGGGAAATTTTTGTTCGAGGATAACAAAAACGATCTCAAATATTTCAACCACCAAAAGGAAAATAGATCTCCTTGTAAGGGCAAGAGGTTCTATACATGTTTTCACACAGGAAGATAATCAGTGTGGCCTCTCAATCCTTGCGTTTCTTATCTTACTACCGATATACCAAATTCCGTGAACTGATGGATCCGCTATCAAATCTTATCTTATACTTTTGTTTCAAACAACTACACCGTTATGTAGCGTTTAAAATAAGTGAATAGAGCTGGAAGGTGACATAATCGTAAACAGAAGCTATCGAGAATAAAACGTGTGACGAAACAGTCAAGATCATGATCACGTTTAGCTTTAGTTTAGTCAGTGACACCCACCGATTGATCGAACCATTTCGTTCCAAGATCATAATACTTTCAAGTAAACCGATAAAATCCAGTGTCTACAGCGAAAAGGCCGCTCAACGAAACAAGTCAGACTGTGGAAACCCTGCCACATGAGGAATCATGGCAGACGATGATGCATTTGCAATTGCGTGTGTAAACATTTCAATCCTAACTACAGTTGATATCTGGAGCTCATGAGCTCCTGTTAATATTAATTTACCAATGCTTCCTTAGGCATGACGACGAAACTCTGTAATGAAGGCAGTAAATAATTTTAACAGAAAATCAGCAGAAGCAAACTTACCGAACTGTACAAAGGACAGGTGAAATCCCGGTTGTAAACAAGCTGCTTTCGCGCCAAATTTTAAGTAGTTCTTGACGTCAGACCCCACATGGACTGTGCCATTTCAGACTTGGCTGTTCCATTCGACATTTGGCTGTTCCATTCACATTTATATTTTTGGCGGTTCCGTGAAGTGTTCGATGTCACGCAAAGGGTTAAATCATTTCTTTTCGCCCCAAACCATTTGTTTTTTCTCTAATTCATTTCGCATCAGGGAAAACCATTTTTCCTTTGCATAAACCATTTCATATTTAGGTCGATCCGTTTCTTTAGTGGACTGTAGCATTTGAGTTCCTTTCCGACCATTTGTTGTTTCGCTGCGCCGCTTATGATTACGCTAAATCAAACGTCAATTTGTTAAACCGTGTCAGATTACATTGAATCATTTGCCGATACCGTGCCCCACTTGCGTTTGGACTGTTCCATTTTAGACTTGGCTGTTCCATTTGACATTTGGCTGTTCCATTTCACATTGGTATTTTTGGCGGTTCGGCGAGGTATTTTATGTCACGCAAAGGGGTAAATCGTTTGTGGTCGCCCCAAACCATTTGTCTTTTCTCTACTTCATTTCGCATTAGGGAAAACCATTTCATATTAGGGCGATTCGTTTCTTAGTGGACTGTAGCATTTCATTTCTTTTCAGACCATTTGTTGTCTCGCTGGGCCATTTTTGATTACGCTAAATCAATCGTCCGTTTGTTAAACCGTTTCAGAGTACATTGAATCATTTGCCGATACTTTGAACCACTTGTGTTTTTTTTCTTTAATTCATTTCACATCAAGGTAAACCATTTGTACTTTGCATAAACCATTTCATGTTAGGTGGATTTATATACATACCATATGAGTCATTTGTTGTCTCGATAAAGCATTTGTAATTACACTAAATCAATTGACCTTTCGTTAAAGCGATTCATATTACACTGAACATCGATGGACTGAACCACGTCAAGTTAAGATAAGCCATTTATTAACATCACACCGGACCGTTTGGTGACACACTATACCGGTTCGTGTTTGGAAGATGAACCGATCTTTATTTGCATAGAACGGTTTTAGTTAGTCTCTTCCGTTTTAACAGAAATGACTAGACGATTTAATATCTTCCTAGTTCGTTTACTTTTTGACTGAACCATTTGACAAAAGGCAACACGAGTACTTGTATTTAGGCTGCATCATTTCTAACTCATTTAGTCCCTTCTGCACTACGCCAATGAACCAATTGACATTGCTATATTCCTTTGACAAACTTGGTATTTTTGGCGGTGACGGCCGCCCATAGGTATGTTACGCATGAATGAGCCTTTAATTAGGAGATCCCCATGTTGTTGTTCAAACCGCCAGCACAGGAGCAGCCAAGGGTATTTTAAGCTTTTAAGCTGTGTATCTGGAAGACACTCCAAGAAGACCAGCAATAAACTAAGAAACGCAATTTTCTTGGTGAGCTAAAAACATCACGGAACAATGGCTTAATGAATAATTAACAATTATTCCATGATCGCGCGTTGGATATGAGATGGTAAATAACCAAACCCCGAATATCCTTTGTTATTCATCTCCGAGCAACTCGAGCGGAATTTGCGCCCGAAAATGTTGTAATCGTTTCAGGAATAAATGAGTTAAAATAATGTTTTTCTGCTACATTATCTCACGGTTTCAGTATATACTACATTTTAAAAAATCGTATGAACTTACTCACGCATTTCGTGATTTATGGCCACTCGTGATGTTTTGAAAGTTCTCAAGTTGACCTCTTTAGGTTGTACGTTTTGTGCTCCCATTTCAGACCACTTGATGTTACTCTAGAGAACAGTTTCTTTCCAGAGGCCAAAAACCCGAGTAGGAAACTGCTGGGGCAATAACCCATTCTTTCGTGTGTTTGGCAACAGACCCTAGTGGTGAATTGGAGGATTGCTACTCCCCATCATTAGCTCCGTAAAGGCAGCGAAATACGAGATACAAAAACCCTCAACTTGTCGCGCAACATTGTTTCGTTGTAAGTTTTGGTCGATGTTTCGCGTTTTTCACCTTGCATGATCAACTTGACCCGCAACAAATGTTAAAGAAATGCAGGGCGCTGATTGGTTGATTTGCTAGTACACGAGCACATTTGTTGCGCGACAAGTTGTGAGCTTGATGAAAAACGAGCAACAAAGCCAAAATCTGTTGCTCAAAGTAGACTCGTGCTCTACTTTTCGCAACAACTTTTTTCAACCCGTAACAAATGTTTTTGTTGCGCGGCAAGTTGATCATGCAAGGTGAAAAACGGGAAACATCGACCCAAACGTGCAACGAAACAATGTTGCGCGCCAAGTTGAGGGGCCTTAAGCACTTCAGTTTTTCGAACTAACCCTCTAAGGCAATCAGCAAGAACTTTTCTTTTTAATGGCATTTCGGAGCAGCTGGAAATCTTAAAACTCGGAAACCTTTTCGAATCAAGGGTCGTCTTTGAATTGCCAGATTCTTTTGGAATGAAAGTTCAACGAATGGCATACATTTTAGAGAAAAAGTTACAAAATGAATGGTTTTCACAGCAACGTGAACAAACACTAGCGAATCTTTCACTAGCAACTTATTCGTTTCCTTTTTTTTTTTTTTTTGAAAAGGCTTGACACGTTCTCTAACGTGTTCATCTATTTTATTTTGGCTAAAAATGTGCCTGCTTGCAAGCGATATTAGAGAGTTTCAGAAACGACGGAGGCTACGGCAACGAAAACGTCACTTCAAACTGTAACTTCGCGCTATCGTTGGAATCTTGTGATTATTACATCTTGTTGACCTGTAACAATGTGCGCGAAGAATACGCTCTACTGACGCGAGAAATTTTAAAATACAAATAGAGGATGAAAGATTCACTTATGGATGTTCGCGTTGTCGTCGAAAACCTCAAATTTGGTTATTTCTCGTTTATAATTTTTTGTTTCTGTCTTTTTATTCCGGGAAGTACGGCTCGAAATGTACTAAAATGCTTGCCACACGTGCAGCACGGCGATTTTTCGTCTTTAAGTCACGGCTACACGAGCGATTTTTTGCTGGCACTAGTGATAAGATTTTTTTCAAACTTTGTCGCGTCGCCAGCGCGAGATGAAAATCACACGTGTAGCCACCCTTGAACTGGCGACGCGACAGGTGAAAAAATCGCAAGAAAAAAGTCGCCAGAGTTGAAACTTTCGCGACAAAATCGCAGAGATAGTTGCCAGTATGGCCACCCTGCAACTTTTTGCCCGCGCTTGCAACGCCAGTAAAGAGTATTTAGCCAATGAAATTAAAGGAGGAGTGTATGTTTATAGTGCCCAGATCTCTTGAAGTATGCGATTCGCGCGGCCTTCAACTTGTCGCCAACATTTGTCTTAAGTGTTATCTCCCTGGCGCGCAGGCGACGCGACAAAAATCGCTCGTGTAGCCGCGTCTTTAAACCAATAATCGTTCTTTCTGGCGATGTCTTTGACGTAGCCGTTTCTGTATCTTAAACCCCCTAGTAGCTTGTAAGAGAGAGACTTGCGTGTAAAAAGCACCCCCGTAAGTCAAGTTCGTGGCTATAATGATGCCTAACGGGCTAACTAGTAGTTTTATTTTTTTTTTTAGTTAGGAGAGGAACTATCTACCGACACCCCGCGTGGTAGCCCCACCTCAAGACAGAAAAAACAAAACACTCAGATAAATCAAGCCTGTCAGAGTTACCCTCCAGTGAAGCTTCTACTGCAGAAGTAAGTCAAAATACTTATTTTCATCTCATCTTGTCTGTGTTTTCAACGCTTATCTCTTACGACACTACCATTAATATTGGCCGTATTTATACTAGAGTACTTTTTATACGTCTGGTATTAAATGCCGGAAATGACGCGGACGCAGGAAACGTCAAGAGAATGCGGAAACGTCTAAAGTTCAAGCAAAGACAACGGCAACGTCAACAATAGCGTCACTCCAAAATATACCTTAGCACTATCGCTAATATTTCGCGACTATTCCGTCTTGTTCACCGTGTACAATACGGGTGACCTATCCTGTAACTGGATGGGGGCGAACGGTTTTTAAGTAAAATTAGAAATTAATGGTTCATTGTTTTTTTGCTCGCTTTGTCGTCAAAACCTAAAATTTGATGATTTCACGTTGTTACTTTAAGGAGCACGGCAGAGAAATGCACGGAAATTCGTGCCGCACGTGCAGCACAAGTATTTTTCCTTTTTTTAACCAATGACCTTCTTGATTTGTGGTTGTGTCGATGCCGTAGCTGTCGTCTTTCCTTAAACTCCCTGCTACCGCGTTCAAGCCGGGGAGTCGTCTCAGTTAGGACGCTCTCAACAGTTAAACGTTGCGTATAGACCTCTTTTGGAACAAATACGGCCATTTTTGACGGAACGATGCTGAATGATTGCGGGCTTTTCAACACCTAACGGAAACATTCGAAAGTTATTTAAGTGATCTCCTCAAACCATTCATCATGTTGCGCAGATACGGTTGGCGAAAAAAATGACAAGAATGAACGAGCGTGTATTTGGAAGAGACGCCACCCTTGCGCATTGACTCTTCCCACATCAGGTTTTGTTTTCGTACTCACTCTCTTAAAATCTTCGGCGTTTATGAAGATTTTTGCGTTGAGGGTGTGGCGCTTAAAATATTGAAAGTCCTAACATACAACTAGTCTGTGGGGGCACGGTGGTATAGTCCTAGGACTCCCAACTGCAAAATCGAGACGTGGCTCTGTCGTCGATTTGTAGCTTTTGTTCACATTGTCTCACTCCACCCAAGTGTATAAATCATAGTGGATACTATCGACATACTACAAGGGGTAACGGATTAATGGATCAGCATTCCTGAGGGGGGTGGGGGTGAACTCCGATCATTGTGTTTAGGGTGCGGCGCTTATTACAAATCCCAACGTACGACACAGTGGTGTAGTGCGCCAGGACTCCAAAGGACAGAGTCACTGGTTCGAGGCCTACGGTGGCCCACAAGGGACATGCTGCATATTAAAGAGTTGCTGCAAATAAAATAAAGTTGCTGCAAATTAAAAAAAACGTTGCTGCAAATTAATAAATAGTTGCCTCAAATTAAGAGAATGTTGCTGCAAATTAAAGCATCAAACGTATGTGTGCGCAATGAAGGAGGGGCGGGTACAAAACACAGGTCACAAGTCCCAAGTCACAGGTCATTGTTTTAACAATACAGAATACACAATACCCTAACTGTTTACAAATGCTAACGTTAGGTCTAATTAGGCCTAAGGTTAGCTTAAGTGGATGTTTAGAATACTTTCTGAATTGTTAAAACAATGTCCTGCGACCTGGACCTGTGACTGTGTTTTGTAGCTGCCCTTCCATCAGTGAGCGCGCATACTTTTGATGTTTTAGTTTGCAGCAAGCAACATCCTGTGAATTTGCAGCAACTCATTTTGTAAATTTACAGCAACTTTTTTTAAATTTGCAGCAACTCTTTAATTTGCAGCATGTCCTTTGTGGGCCACCGTAGAGGCCTGGCTCTGTTGTCGTGTTAAGGTTTCTTCACACTGTCTCACCTCATCCAAGTGTATAAATGGGTATCAGCGATATACGGTGGGGGTGGGGAGGGGGGGGTGAAGAATACTTGTGATGGATTAGCATTCATCGGTGGTGGGGGTAAGCTTCAAGTGTGTAAGACCCAACGACTCGTGTATATAAAAAGCGCCTTGAAACAAAATCAACATATCTCTCTAAGCTTTTTAAAGTGTTAACTGCCCACCCCCAACCCCACTTTCAACCGCGTATATATATATATGCTACAATCTAAATTTAGCCTGTGGTCATGATGCATGCACGACTTTTTATGGAAGATACATGATTGGTTATCATTGGCTGCGCGACCAACGAGACCAAAATAACTTTCACAGCATGGTGCGAACCTTAAAATAGATTGGAAAAAAAACTATTCTCTACTTTCTCAAATCCACTCATTGTTTTCGATTTATCTGTCATCCTCTCTTGTTGGCAGTTATTTAATTTTCCGCCCTGTCGGTTTATTCCAGGGACTTGGATGCGTTCTCAAAACTTCTCCTTGGTCCCAAATTGTCGACTTTGGTCAAAGATGTTAGACTTAAATACGGACGCCCACTGAGTCCGTCATCTTTCGTCTCCGAATTTGCCCAAAGCAAGCTAATGAACACACGACTACAAGAAGTGTTAGTCGTCGCCAAGAGAGCGTTCACTATCTCGGACGCGAGCGGAGCCACCTTTAAGAGCTTAACAGAGGAATTGGTGGCAGAGCAGCCTCTTCTTAAAACGCTGCTGGATCGCGTTTTAAATGACGAGAAGCTGAGTTCGTCATTCGAACGCGAATTACTGTTCCCTCGTGGTTCAATTTTGCCCACATTGTTCGCTCAAGGATTGTTGCCCGTGTTTCTAGATGAAACCGAGTACTTTTAGTACTGGATGGAGTGGAAAACTGAAGATGCCATTAATTATTGACTAGCTGCTACAACCGTTCTTAAAGGCCCATTTTAAACGATTTCAATTTTTTGCTTTAACATGCATTGAACAAAGTTGAACGATGTTGGGCAGATGTTGAAAGCAAAAACAAATGTTGTGTGGAGGCCGTTCAATTGGTTTCAACATCGCGCCAACAATATTGAGCCAACACTTTGATTACGAGGAACTAGTAACAAGAAACCAGACTCTCCTGTCCAGATTTACGGCCACATGTGAGCACAAGTGTGTTCTGCGATTGTTGAACGAACTGTTCTAATGGCTTCAACTCCATCCAACATTTTCCATAACAAACGAAATGTTGAATCCATCATAGTTGATAGAGGGGAATCCATGTTGAATGAAAGTTTAAATCAGTTTACATTTGAATCAACACGCTTTCAACAAGTTCAACATTTTTTACCCTTTAAACAATGTTGAAATGCAAGTTGAAGCAAATGTTGAAAGCGTTTAAATGGGCCTTAAGTCTACGTTAGTTTAATGGTTTAGTTGGGTTTCTTTTTGGACAAGTGTTGGACGTATTCTCTGACATTTAAAAACGCCTCAAACAATCAAGGCATAATCGAATGATAGTCGTTAAAAGAAAATATGAAGACACAAGAGGGTCAAGTAGGGGCTTTGGGAGGGATTTGTGAGTTTTGCAAATGTTGGTTCTTTATGACCTTTTAAATCTAAAGTCAGTTTGGTTGACGCCCGGTGCACGTCACAAACTCATAGACGTTATAGACGTCGCGAACGACAGGGTCCAGGGTCCAGAGTCTTATTGAATTGCATTATGGGACTGTTTTGATCCGAGCCACTGTGTATGTCGTATATTCTATTACGATGACAATTTCGGGTTAAATCTTCATAACTTTCGTTGTCAGCGCAGCGCATGTACCACGATTTCATTGACCTTTCGTTTTCCGGACAATTTTGCACCTTGGCAAGCTAGCCATCGTCTTAAAATTGCCATTGTACAATACTCTGGTGGTTTAGAAAGCTCAGCTCTTGGTATATTCCTGTTTTGCTACTTCATTTCTTGCTCCGCGTACGCAGTGATGAAAACGAGTCCCCCAAAACAGTCCCACAATGAAATACAACAACGAACCCACGCAACCTCGAAGTGACCAAGAGAACAGAGATTTGGCGGAGCGCCTCAAACAAAACGACGTTTTGAAAGCCATGTTCTCCAGAGCGCCTAACGCCTCTGTGGATTCGTGAAAGATTCTTCCGTTTCTATTTTTCATCTAAAAATAATTAATCCAAGAGTCGGAAAGGGCGACTTTCTTCCTTGCCGAAGCCTGACAATTTTCCCTGCGTTTTATCAGGGCCCTGGAGATGACAATTTTTTGTGCTACGCTTATTCGTTAAAGTTTTTCGCACAAGCCAATTTGCTCTAAAATCAATGCAACCGATAACCCGTTCTCCCCATTTTATTACCAGTCCCTTCTGTACACGAAAACAAAATTGCACATGTGACAGTTTTCACTTGATTCGCCAGATGAAATCTGGCTCGCTAGTCTTTTAGCAATTGCATTTGTGAAAATTGAGGAAACATGTTGTCAATCGCGCGAGCAAATAAAAAATCATAAAATGTTGTAACAATAAATTTTCTCACGTCCAATCTAAACAAAGCGTTTAGAAAAAGCTTCGTTTTGGTAGTGGAATAGAATATTACATCACCGAATTGTTCTCTTCGCGTGCGCGGTTGCTCGTCTTGTTTTTATAGTTCGAATCAGTTCCGCACAGAGCTCCTTCTGTTTCGTTCGCACGGGTAGCCGGCCCACTGAAGAAGGGTAACGCATATTGTTTGATTGGCTACCTAATACTTGAAATAGATGCACAATTTCAGGGGAAGACGCTCGATCTTTTGAAATTTAAAAAAAAAGTCTTTCCATCACAATCCAGTCACCCACGCAACCTAAAAATGGCCAGCGCCTGTGTTACAACGTCTTTTGGAAGTTTTCCACACTGGAGAGGAAGGACAAAGAAGGCCTGGTGCATTTCGTCAGTCCTTTAAAGCAAGAGAAACATCAGTTTTTTAAAGAGTAATTTAAGAATTTCTTTTATAAAGCGCTTATTAACCCGCTCTTCCTGTCCAAATTCGCCCCGCCAACTGTACAAGAATTTTAAGGATTTGATTTCAAAGATGTTTTCCTTTTATTTTTGGGGTATGTCTGCAAGTAGCTCAGTATAGCTAAGTACATTTGACCACGTTAAATAAAGGTCATGGTTATTAAGTATGTTTAAAACCTGGTCGCGCAAATTCCACACAGCAACTCGCGCAATAATCAACTCTTCACCGAAGTGGATATTTACCTCGTAAAATATCCACCACTAGCCACCGACACTGAGGTGAATAGTTGTTGTAGTATATATATACTAAAGCAGTTAGATAACATAGCACAAAAAGATGATGTTAACCCATTTATGCCTGCAACGATGACAATGTTTTCGGGCGCAATTCCCGCGCGAGTTGCTCGGAGGTAAATAGTTCACTACTATCCTCCGAAATCGCGCGGAATATCGCCTGATACTAAGCCGCCGAGGCCGTAGGCCGAGTTTTCTAAAATCAGGCAATATTCCCCAAGATTGAGCAGGATAATAGTTTTATTATTCGACACATTGATGACAAAGCACAATTTTCTACGTTTGTTGGAAAAAAAAGCAGTAAAAACTACCCTTTTTTTTCTCGGCTACTAAAAATTTTACGTATATCGCAGGATATCTGTTGTGTAAGCACGACGAATATTGAGCGCGCTTTGACCATGTTTGGACATTGTCACAATGTGTTAATAATAATAACAAAGGATATTCGGAGTTTAAGCGGCCAATCAGAGCGCGCCCTCAACGCTATCCACTGTTTCAGTATATACTAACGAAATTTATTTAACTGTCAACTGTATTAAGTGCTGGGATACTAATTGGGGACACCGCTGTACAGAAATCAAATAAACTCAAATCATATCGTTGGTTGGTTTTTGAGGAGATGGTGAAAACCGAAGTACCCGGAGGAGAACTTCAAGGAGCAGAGTAGGAAAGCAATAATGGATATGAGATGGTAAATAGCCAACGAGGCGCGTAGTGCCGAGTTGGCTATAAACAGTCTCATATTCAACAAGAATAATTGTTTAATTAAATTCCTTAAACTGCAAAGTTTGGAAGGAAGAAATACGAGCGAAAAAAGGGAGAAAATCCGAGGGAAATCGAACAAAGTTGATGAAGATGTGATGTGGTCAGACAGACGCAGGCTCATCACAAAAACATTTCTTGCCTTTTCGCGTACTTCTAAACGTCGGGATTGATCCAAACTTTCCGCAAAAAGTTTTTTTTTTTTTGCTGTATTCAGAGAGAAATTTCGCTTTCCGGCTTAGCAATGCTTATCGCAATCAATTGCCATATAAGGTCAAACTAAGGTATATGAGCTGATAACCGAGATTGAGGAAACCAATCAGAGCACGAGAAATGCATTAACCGAGGTTGAAAATTTAATAATTCTGATTATCTAGCAGTGCAATGTAAACTCAAGTTTGCTGAACAACGCCCAATTATCTTCTCGTGACCTACGTTCTGTTAAGCTTTGTTCCAATCCACCGATCACTTGCTAAACTGCAAACCCTGAAACATAATTTTTCGATTTTGGTTTCCCCGTGCCGCCTTTCCCTCTTGAATAATTATTATTGAATTAATGTTTATTTGGCACAAAATTAATAGTGTTCCAAAGACAAACAATAATAATAATAATAATAATAATAATAATAATAATAATAATAATAATAATAATAATAATAATAATAATAAGGGATGTATGTTACAATAATTGTGGCGAGTAGACCCCAAGAAACCACCGGGCTTATTGTTGGTTTTCACTCACGTGATCAACAGCCATGTTTTTCAACGAAAACAAAAGAAAACGTTTGCATAATAATAGAGATTTCGCCGGGGCTCCAACATGGCCGCCGTTTCTTTTTTTAGGGGCTCCAACATGGCGACCGTGACGTCATGTGAAAACCAAGAATAAGTTCTGCCGCCAGGTACTTTGATATGATGTTTGATAAGCAGTTCATAAAGAAACAGGGACTGCGCAGTAGTGAGAGCACTCGCTTGCTACCAATGTGGCCCGGGTTCGATTCCCAGACTCGGCGTCATGAGTGGGTTGAGGTTGTTGTTGGTTCACTATTCTGCCCTGAGAGGTTTTTTTTCTCCGGGTACTCCGGTTTCCCCCTCTTGTCAAAAACCAACATTTGATTTGATTTGCGTTAACCTGAGTTTATTTCAATTTACAGTGCCCCATGGCTGGAAGACTAGACACTTGAACTAGATGAAGTTCATTATTACGTACTATATCTCGTTGCGTTCTCCTAACGTCGAACGCAATTTCTAATCTTTGGCATCCTGTGCAAAAGATGAGCTTTAGTAAATTTTCGTTTTTCGTTCTTCTGTTTTTCCAGTGCCATCTTGAATTACGTCATACGTGCATGCGCATCTCGGTTTTGACACGTCATATGCGCAATTGGCGATCGCGCACCTCGTGATTGTGTGCACTAAAAAGCTTGTTTTTGGCAAGGGACATTTTTTAAGGAACAATGTATTAAAGACATTTGGACTGCGGGAAGTTTTGAGATCTTCGCAGTTATGAACGCTACTTTAGTGTAGTAACGAAAAGGAAATTCAGGTTCTCCTTTCGTTACTGCTAAAGTAGCGTTCATAACTGCGATGATCTCAGTAAAATTTAACTTGGAAATTTTTTAGTAATAAGCTCTCAGACAATTTCAACAAATTCCAGATTTTCACAAATTTAGTTCTTGTGACTTTTTTATGATAATAAATTTCTTTTCGGGTCGCGCTCTGGCTGCGCATGCGTAAGATTTCTCTCTCTCGTAGAAGGCATCTCTCGGTATCTCTTCCATCAGAGGCAATCGCGATGACCACTAAACCACGTGATAGATTCATGTCGAAATATGTATTAAAGAATTGTGTGCGTGACCGGAAACGAGTTTTTGTGTTTTCGTTTCACGCAATAATTCTCCCAGTATTGTTAAGAAAAAGTATTAAATATTTTTAAATATCATCGCACAGACTTCCAAAATATCTGTTTTCTGGTATTGATTGGAATCAATGCCGTTAACAACAGTTTTAAATGTAAACAAATATCCACGATCGCACTTAACCCTATTGTTGTGTCACGGAATGTGGATTGTGGACTTCAGACTACCGAATTTGTAACTGGATATTGGCGAAGATATTGTAACATACAAAAAAAAAAAAACACTGAAATACAGTGAACTTAAAGTGCTAGTAAGTTAGCTTTGAATTCACTGCGAATTGCTTTAAACTCAGCAAATGTTTTTCTTTGCAATCTGCTCACTGCACAGCAAGTTGAGCCATGCTCTCGGATAGCGGTTTTGCATTTATATCGCTGTTTCGTTAGTTTCGTGAGGATTTTCTTTCGTTTTCGCAAGATCCGTAAGATCATTTGTTGATACTCTAACAGTCCTTGAGAAAATTTTCAGCTGTAGCACATTATGTTGCCCTCTGTTGAAATGAGGTCTCCTTTCTTGTCGGTTGTAATTTCTTTGCAAGATTTTGCCTGGAAGGTCGCCCACAAAGTAGGCTATTGTCGACATTGGACCGCAAAACTTGAAGCAGGCGAGCTTCTTAACGGAATGAAAAGTAATTCGGTTTCTTGTGATGTAGATGATTGGAAATAGAAAACCTTTTAGGCGAAACACGAGATAGATAGTGAATATGACTTCTGCGGCAAAGGCAGGGCTCTCTCGACTGAATATGGTACAAGTAACAGCGACGAGAAATGGCGCCGTACAAACAATATACGTTCCAAGCAAGATCACCGCTGTCAGTTCAGCTGGTGAGGACTTCCTGCTCGCAAAATGTTTCGTTGAAAAGTGACGGCGTCGAATCTTTGGCTGCTGTTGCACGTCTACTCTCCGTCCTTGCCTTCTCGAGCTAAAAATACGGAACGAAACGTAAAAGATGCCAACGGAGGGAAGAATAACACAAGTTACTTTTACCAGAATGGAAAGAGCTTTGATTGAGGATCCTGCCTCGAGGAGCAATGGGAACTGTCCAAGTGATGAACTGCAGTTTTTCATTTCACCAGACTTTGTAAAGTTAAACCACGGAGCAGCTGCGAGTAAGGACTGCAGCCAAACAAAACTTACAAGAACAGCTACGCTACGTTTGGTTATTCTCCTAAAACGAGTATGCCGCAGGAGGTCCATGTGTCTGTCCAGCGCTAAGCAAGACATGCTTAAAAATGAAGCCACGAGAAAGGAGCTGTCGAAATACGCATACATTGAGCAAAATATAGCACTCCCCTCCACGCGAAAAGCGTGCGTGAAATCAAACCGTGCAATATCTGACAAGGCAAGTAGTGCGTCTGTGAGGCAGTGGTTGATAACCAAACTGTTCGTCGCCGTTCTCATTTTGTAGTTTTTGATGTAGAAAATAATGATAATCATATTTCCCAACAGCGTGAAGGCGATCACAGAAAAACTGGCGAGTGCTTTTCCAATATTGGGTTCGTGACTGGGATAATTTTTCGAGGCAATGAACGAGGCAGTGACGGGCAAATTTCTCGGTGAATGAAGAGGACTTGCCATTGCGTGGTTGCGTAATCGGTGTAGGCCTTAGCTGTGAATGAACACGACTTTTATGTCCTATCCGTTACGATGCACGAAGCTAAATGTTTTACGGAAGATGACTTCAAAAGCCTGAATTTTCCAGTTACCCAATCAATGGAAAGACTGAACCTAAAACATGCTTTCAGGCAAATACAGATATTCTGAATATAATCAGGGACACCTATTTCTCGTTTATCAATAAGGAAATAGGCACTGGGATGGGCACGACTTGTGGGCATCCCATTTGACATCAGCCTGGACAAGCACATGTTCTCAGTAAAAAGCAAGACTTTATATATTTTTAGTATCTTATTTTTAGAATTGAAAAATGTATGAAATAAGTTTGGATTGTGATTAGCTTTTTCAAATTCTAGCTTTAATAGTTATATCGCCCATTGTGATTTACTAAAGTTGATGTATGTACTTGTATATATATATGTTATCCTTCGCTAAAGGTGTCAAGTTAATCCACCTTTCATTTTCCTTTTTTCATGGTCAATATATTTCACAGTGATGTTTCGGTGAAAAATGAACTTCCTAAGCCTGACTTCTCGAAGAAATAACAGCTCTTGCTATTTTGTCTGCGATGGGATTAGTCACGTGGTTTCCGGCTGCTCGCCTGTTTGCATTAAGAATGTTTTAGCAGATGTTATAGATGCCCTCGAGGAGCTAACAAAGGTATCGCCACGTTTGCCTGATCATTCTTCAGTGATTGGCTGGTTTGGCATCTAATTATCTTACTAACGAGCCAACTGAATTGGGGGTTCATTCATTTGGACAAATTCTGCGTTGCAGGTGCAGCATCTAAACAACTCGAAATAATATTTTCATTTCTGAACTACTGATATTTATGTTAATGTGTCCGAGATAACCTTAGTTTCTGATAGTGTTAGATATAAAGCCCAACAAAATCATCACAGAACTTCAAATACAGTTGGGGTTAAGACAGGGAAGTTGACTCCTTGAACAATTCAATAACTAGACTTTCTTTTATTAATATATAGAGTTAAATTATTCTACAATTCAATGTTTGGGACACAAAAATGCAGACTAGAAACCCATCTGATTCACATCCTCCCCTTTCGTTGTATGATTTCTTTGGATCAGTATATGCAAGAAGTGCTGCTTGAGAATATCACACCTTACTCAATAGAGCGAGTTTCAATCGACTGTCGTAAAATCAAAACCAAAGTAATTACTTTGGCCAATCAAAAAGGTCGGAGACAATCCAGTAAACCAATTAAAACTCGAAGTAATTACACGTAGC
>NC_090884.1:6499243-6516743 GCF_036669925.1 Montipora capricornis | reverse complement strand
GGTAGTAAATTGAACCGTAGCCTATATATTAACTTGTGTTATGACCAACGACAACGTTTTATTTTGTACAAAGTTAAGATGTGACTTATGAGTACGATATCAAGAACACTGTACCCGAGGAGTTCGATTGCATGAAAGCAAGAGTGAATTAGTCTAATTCACTCTTGATGAAAGAAAATCAAACTAAAAGGTGGTGATTGAACTAATAACAAAATGAACAATTTCAAAGGAGGCAGTGTGGCCCAGTGGTTAGGGCGCTTGCCTTGAGATCTGGAGATCCCGGATTCAAGACCCGCTCTGACCACTCGCTGAATTTGCTGCTGGTAGTCCCTTGTGTTCTGCTGTTTCGTTGATTGTTTCATTGACCCTGAAAAGCCCCCATGGGGAGCGGTCAATTAAGTATATATGTATGTATGTATGTATGTATGTATGTATGTATGTATTTATGTATGTATGTATGTATGTATGTATGTATGTATGTAAATAAGAAAAGCTATGGAATCTCTGAACAGGAAACACTCTAGAGAAATCTTCTATAGATAATCTTAGTAGCAGGAGACAGGAGCTAAGCAGTCCGACAAATCTTGCTCCCTCTTATTTGGTTAAACTGTTGCCTAAATGTTTTAGTGAGCATACACATTTTCGTCTTAGATCAAGAAAAAAAGTTTGCGCAATACCATAAAGAACATTCTAGCAGAAGGGGTAAAGAGAACGTTACGTTGAGCGGCATACCTTGGGCAAGACAGGAAAAACTTCAAAAAAGGCTCAAAAAATTGTTTCACGGATTCAATTTCAAAACCACGTTCACAAAGAGGAGACGCACAACAATTTTTTAAATAAATAACCCTTAAAAAACCCAAGACAAGTGTGATCAATCGATGCACGCCTTGAACAAGAAAAATCAAAACGCATATTATAAGTTGGGGAAAAAAGAGTAAACCGAAAAGCATATTATAAGTTGGGGAAAAAAGAGTAAACCGAACTTTATCCTTAAAAGTAGGAAGAGATACGGAGTTCCGAACATCATCTTAAGCGTTCCAACCACCTATTGCAGAAGGAGAAAAAGACTTTTGAAATTTAGAAATTCTACAAGGAAATTGTAAATAGTCGTGAGTTTTTAACATGAGCCACTGGCTCAGGAGATTTGGGCAACCTCTCCCTACGTTTGCGACTTTAAATAAAGTTACCTTACCTTACCTTGGAGAAACAATGGATCATAATGGATTTGGTAACGAGAAGAACAGTTGGAAATGGTGAGAATGGTATAAGATGGAGGTTTACATCCAAACTTGATGATTTGTACTTTGCAGACGACATAGCTCTATTTTCCTATACCAAACAGGGTCGGCCAGGGTTTTTGGGTATAAGGTATACAGGGGCTTTTTAAATCGGGTATACGGTATATTGCAACTTAAATACGGGTATTCGGTATATCACTTTCTTTGAATTTCAGGTATATATTATACAATGCTTCCATTAATTTTGGGTATATTTAGATGAATTTTGGGTATTTAGGCGAATTTTTTTTCGGGTATACTGGTATACCCGGCACTACCCCCCCCCCCCCCTCCCCTTCCTGGCCGACCCTAACCAAACAGCAGATTCAGGATAACGCAACAAAGCTGGAGGAATAAGCCAGAGGAGTGGGGCGCAAGGTCAGTACAGAAAAGATGAAAACGATGAGGATTAATGCAAGAAACCAAGACAAGATTGTAGTCAATGACATAGATATTGAGGATGTTGATGAGTTCACACACTTAGGAGCAAAAGTGTGTAAGGAAGGAGGTGGTATGTACGTACGCTATAGATGTACGTATTACACAAAAAGTGCCTACGAAAGATCCTACGCAAGATCATGTCAGTACTAAAGAGCTGTTGGAAAGAGCGAGTAACTATGAAACCGCTGCGTGACGAAGTGAAGTATCGTAGATGGAATATGATTGGTCACATCTTGAGGCAAGACCGTGATGATGATTCTAACATTGCAATGAGCTGGGCCCCGGAAGGGAAAAGAAGGCGAGGAAGGCCGTAGACAACATGGCGACAAACAGTTGAAAAGAAACGTAAAGAGGTGGGGTGGAGATCATGGGAGGAAACGAGGATGATTGCAGCGGACAGAGAACAGTGGGAGACCTCTGTAAAGGCCCTATGTGCCACGAGGCACGAGGAGGATAGGTAATAGGTAACAGGAGAAACATAGTCATCGAGCAGCGATTCAAGGAAATTTAATTACTTATTGTATGGTGTTAAGTCTGTAAATTATCACTGCTTATTGTGCTTTTTTTTGGGAAGTCCAAAATTTTATAATTAATACTAATCGCTTCACAGTGGCCAGTGTTTGATTATTTTTTTATAAATAAATTTGTGGTTACAAAAAATAATTTGTGTTTGCGTTTGTTAGCCTGTATAATAAACAATATTAATTTTTTTTATTATTGTAATCCCCCTTGTCAAGCCTAGGTGCTTTTGTGGAAAACAATGAGAAATATGTTTAATAAAAAAAAAGATAACGGCACAGCAGCCTTTACTTGATAACTTAACCGTATACCGGTAATGCAACTGTTCGGGAAAAAGAAGTTACTGTGATGGCTGAGAACATTAGTGACAATATTCACTGTTTACAATTGTCCCTCAGAAGATCCAACTTCCAGTGGTATAAGATGCTTCATGACTCGCACGTCTCAAGATGACTGGTCTCCCTTGTCACCCAGGGTTATACGAGGACTTGAATTCTTGCTGCTCTCACGACATTGTCCCTAGTCTTCAGCATTTTCGAGTCTTTTACATTTGATAGCTTCCACCAACAGCGTGTCGATGTAATTTCCTTCAGAATCACAATGTCTCTAATGGTTACGTATATACTGTCTCGGTTGTTTCTTATGCTTCATTCTGTGGGTTTCACGCAATCTCAGAAGGCAATCCTTATGCCACTGTTCAGTGAAACCTTCAGGTAGGCTGAACTTGGTATGAGACTGCACTCTCATCATCAAAGACAAAGGTCGATTGTTAAGCGTTTGTTAAGCGTTGTTTGGCCGTATTATCGGGGTAGGGTGAAATTTATGACAAAAGGGGCATAATGACAAATATCGCATTTGCACTTCCAGAACAACGGGTTTACCTCGGTGTAAAAACCTGTGAAACTTTTTCTTTGTTCTGTTAGCTCGTGGTAGGGTTAGGTTATTGTTTGGTGTTTTTTTGCTCTTTTGTTTTCCTTTGTATTACGTCATCTGTGAGTTTAGTTTTACGTCGAGGATGAGCCAGAACAACTTTTCTCTTTAATCAACAACAGGAATGTACGTACAGTAATTGTAATAAAATACTTGAAACTTCGCTCAGTAGGTAAAACACTTAAAATTGGTAAGTGTATTGTACGTTCTGAGCCTAAATCACATTGTAAATCAAAACTACTAGAACAGGCCCACCTAACTATGCTTCTAAAAGCCACCTTAATTACCTAACCGAAAGACTTCAGCATCAATCGTGTTTTTGATGAAAGCACAATGACTTAATCCCTTCACCGTTTGCCTTACTTGATGTTACAATAGTGTTAAGAACATGTTTTGTAATGAAAACAGGAAGGAGTGTTGCTGACAGTACTTTGTAAAGTAAGTCGGTAGCTCGATTACCGTGGTAAATTACAAAGGTCAAAATTGACATGTCACAGGCGTTTTGGTTTTCTAAATTTAGCGCGAGTGGCCGTATTAACGGGGTGAAATTATAAAGGATTCTACTGTTTGGGATTTACAATTGCGGCCGTTGGCCGTATTAACGGGTGACCGCATGAAAGAGGGTTTTCTACAAGAGAATATATGGCCATTTTGCCGGGCCAAAAAAATGAGGCCGCAATAACGAGATGACCGTATTACCGAGGTGGCCGTAAGGCGGGGCTCCATTGTATACGCAATACACCTACAAAATCTAAATGTCTGTGTACAAAAATGGTAGTCCTTTAATTGCATACAAGATTTGCTGGATTGTCAGGCGGCGGAGTGGTTGTAAACGGCTTCCCTTTAAATCTTCTACATATGGTACATTTCCTGATGACTCTTTTGACAGTCTCTCTTCCTCGTAACACCCACTGTCTTTCTCAAAATGAATCTCAAACACCATTGCGGAAAACGCGCTCATGACTATCTCTGATCAACAATTCCGTGTATCTATGTGGGACTGGCAGCAATACAGGATTCTTGATTAGTTGAGTGATGTCTGTCCACATTGTCTAGCCAAAACTTACAGCGAATGATCCCGTCTTCGATCAATGAACAGGTTTAATTGTTTAACGCGTCTATTTCTTTCACTACCACGTACTAGCGACTGATGCTCTGTAGCAAATGAACGAGCTTGAACACTTTTGATCCATGTAATGTCTGCGAAGTTCAAGTCCTTTGCTTTGAGATTCTCACCCTTCATCATCGAGTTACTTTACCTTAATAAACGAATGAGCTTAACCGGTTTCACGTAGCAACGTTATAACCTTGAACTGTACCGCTCGATGTCCACTATGCTTTCTACATTCTCAAAATGGGTTTGGGTTTGGGCTGCTGATGCAGAGCCGGGCTATCCAGTGAGTTATGATTGGTGGATGTCATCTTGTCAACGTACGAGGTCGGTATCACACAATTCTGATGGTTGGTCGGTGGTCGGTGGCCACAATTCTGGTGGTTCCTTTAAGAAGCTCGGCCCCGACCACCACACCTCATTCTCGATAGGATCCTTGGTTGAACAACCCCTTGAAGGAATGTCTGCTGGATTCTTTGTTCCCGAACAAAATCTCCATTTCTCCTTGTCACTCAGTTTGCGAATCACATCAATGCGATTTTGTACAAACTGTCCCCATGGCTTGTGGTTCTTAATCCAGTAAAATCCTGTTAATAAATCTACCCAACGGTAGGTGTCAAATTCAGGTGGGAGATACCCAAACGTTACATGGATGGCATCCACCAGTTTGTAGAGGATGCAAGCACCTAAGAGATCTACTCGAGGGATGGATTGTTTCTTCACCTTTGACTTGGATGCAACAAGGCGAACATCAATATCTCCTTCTTGTTATATCGTACGCATGTACACAGGCGCAGATATGGCATTTTCAGAGGCATCTCTGAAGCCATGAAACTGATGACAAACTAGTCTCTTGTTATTCATGAAATGCCACCTGGGAGCGGAAATCTTGCCGGTTAATGCTCCAAATTCATAGGGGAGCAGTTTCCGTTTTTTCAGCATTTTCCCCTCAAAATGGTGATCCCGTTTGGCCTTTTGTCTGAGCACAGTTTTTGGAACTACATCTTCAAATTCACTGTAAATGGACTAAATAACCCGAGTGGATTAAATAATAGTTTCCCTGAACCCTGCAAACGTATCTCTTAGTTGGGGGCAAAGATTTGAGGTACTCAACAACTTCAGCAAAGTCAAAACGAAATGCATCATTCACAGTGTCCCATTTCAAACCTAGAATTTTAAGCTCTGGCTTATGTTCATGTTGTCCCTCTCTCTCCACAAGTGCCCTCTCTTCCTTGCAATTCTTTTATTCAGAACGTGTGAGTTTGTACTCCATTTGCAAAGGTTGAAACCCCCTTCTTGCATGATTCACTTTCCCTTCTGATACACATGAAATGCACGCCAGTCTCATCATTACTGGCTCCACCTGTGAAGTCATCTACATACATCTCTGCAACTTGTAGCTCTGGCTGTTTGTGATGTGATAAATGATGCTAGATTGTGCCATTAAGGATTGCTGGACTCGAGGTCAGTCCAAATACCAGCCGGAAGAAACGGTACTGCACAATCTTTGGTATCTCCTCCTCAGTGTTCTTGAAGCACAAAAACCTCAGTTTGTCTCGGTCAGCTGGATCAATTGAAATTTGATGAAAAGCTCTCGCGATGTCTGCAGTTGGTATAAAATACAGGATAACTTCTGAATTTGGTCAACACATCAAATATGTGTGGTGTCAAGTCTGGCCCCTTTTCCAAACAATCATTTAACGAGTACTGATTCTGATCCGCCTTTGCTGACCCATCAAATACGATACGCAACTTTGTAGTTTGTCTGTCATCTCTTGCAACTCCTTGATGTGGCAGAAAACCAGTGCATGCCAACTTCTCCTCTGTTTCGGGTACGCGCTCTATGATTCCTGCTTCCAGCTGGACCCTGAAAATGTTGTCATACTCTTGAACTAGTTTCTCATCCTTCTTTAAAGGTTGACCTCATATCTCCCGTGAGACTTGTCACTTGATGCCCCTTAAAAACTGTTCATCGTCACTAAAGGTGTCTAAACTCTCAGCAATTCCAAACGATTCAACGTCCCAAAACCGTTTCAGACTAACTGCTATACTAGTAGTTCCTCATGCAGGCTGCCCTTGCAATTTGCTATAGATGAAGTCGCATGGCCTTTCAATGATAAGGTTCGATGTGGTGAGGTTAGTGCTGTCACTTGCACTCTTTACCGGTCCTGATACCTGCCAACCAAATTTCCTGCATGCTTACTGCGACCAATTTGCTGTCTCCACGGGCAATGTATCCTGTGACGATATCCTTTCCTTTCCTTTATTCAGTTATGAGAATATGCATATGCTCTATAATGACAGGTGTTTCTGACCTTGTTTGGATCGGACTGGTCTCACAAAGTGCTTGATGATGTTCCTACACTTCCTGTGAGATGAGAACTGGTTTGCTCGATGACCCCTTGATGAACACAAGAAAAAACGATTGTCTGATCTCACGATATCTTTCCGCCTCCGGGGTGCAGGGCTGGCGTAGTGGTGAGAGCACCCGCAGTCCACCAGTGTGGCCCGGGTTCGATTCCCACACTCGTCGTCATATATGGGTTGAGTTTGTTGTTTTTATTTTATTGCAATTTAATGGCAGGAATACGTATACAGAGGTATAATAAAAAGAGATAAAAAAGTGCCATAAGGAGAGTCTGCAAAAAGAGTCCCAGACCCCATGTAAAAGCAGACCACCAAATACATATAAATACAATTGAGATACTTATTATACAAAAATAAAATAAAATAATAAAATACACTAATTCAGTACAGTGATATCATGATTTACCCATAAGAAATTTCTTCACTTTAAATTTAAAATTCCCAGTGCAATAAAAAAATAATAATAATAATAAGTCCGTGAAACGACCTTCCGACGTCGAAGATCCATTCTCGGTTTTCACGTGACGTCACGGATATGCAGTACGAATGTCCACAGGCAAAATATTCCAAGAATCTTCTATTCGATGGAAATAAGAATATTTAAGGGTATTAGTCCTTGCAATTTTTTTCTTTAACATCAGATGATAATAATGTCTAAAAGAATAATAGTCACAATTGGAGTAAAAATCAACAAAATGTGAAACATCAATGTCAGCAAGTTCTTTTAGTGCCTTAAAAAAGAAGGTAACATCACATAAAACTCTCCTGTCTTACAAAGATAATAAATTTAACTTCTCAAGACGAGTTTTATAGCTATCCTTAGTCTTCAGAATGAATTTAGTGGCTCATCTCTGGACCTCTTCAAGCTTGTCAATGTTCTTACGTGAATTCGAGGTCCATACCACAGAAAAGTATTCAAGATTAGACCTTACTAAAGAACAGTAGAACAGTCTACCTTGCTCCGAGAGGATTTTCGCCGGGTACTCCGGTTCCCCCCCCCCCCCCCCCTCTCTCTCTCTCTCTCTCTCTCTCTCTCTCTCTCTCTCTCTCTCTCTAAAAACAACATTTGATTTGATTTGCGTTATTTCGTTGATCAGTTTGAGTTTACAGTGTCCCGAATTAGTGCTTCAGCGCTAGGCGCTAAAAGACTAGCTAGACACTCAAATAAAGTTCCTTTCCTTTCCTTCCTGAATGTGCTTGACTTTTTCACAAGCTGACGAGGGGAGGGGAGGTGGTTTTTTGTGACTATGAACAATGTTGAAACTCAAGCTACAAGTAGTGGGTTTGGAATTGGTGTTAGGGTTATCTTAATTGCGGCGGTTGCGGTTGTTTGTGAGCCAGTCGTTATATCCGCTTTCCTCAAGTCCTTTTTAGTAAGGGGCATTGCTTCGTCGAAATCTTTCTGGTTTGATGAGATGCTGGGTAGTCTCTTGTTAATTTTCTCTAGGATGTTCTTTAAGAGTGATGGAGGTTGGTTGCTGCGTCCGTAGAAGTACAGTAATTTGTTGTTGGATTTCATGAAGGGTTTGTAGGCTCCACTTAAGAGATCAAAAGTTACGGTTTCTGGTTTCTTCTATTCTGATTTTAAGGCCGTTGGATTTGAATGCATTGCTTATCTCTTGTTTTGTTTTTTCTATATCTCTCTTATTAATGTGGCCCGGGTTCGATTCCCAGACTCGGCGTCATATGTGGGTCGAGTTTGTTGGTTCTCTGCTCTGCACCGAGAGGTTTTTCTCCGGGTACATCGGTTTTCCCCTCTCCTCAAAAAGCAATATTTGACTTGATTTGCGTTAATTGTTGATTTCTGTTAACAGTGTCCCCAATTAGGGCTCCAGCGCTAGAGGGACTAGAAACTTAAATAGAGTTCCTTTCCTTTCCTTTCTTTCTCTATGCTTCTACATGTAAACCTTTCAGCGGTGTTTGACGTACTCGTCCAAATGATATATGAAATGGATCATATATGAAATGCGGATATGAAATCAAGTAAAACTATGATCCTCGCAGTTATGAACGCTATTTTTGAAATTGCGTAAAGAAGCCTGAAAATTTCAGGACTTCAACGAGGTTTGAACCCGTGACCTCGTGATACCGGTGCGACGCTCTAACCAACTGAGCTATGAAGCCACTGACGTTGGGGGCTGGTCATTTGTGCGTTCCAATGTTCCAGTGAGGAATTAATCAAATAGGTGTAAGCAGGCCATTCAAGATTTGCCCACGATGGCGTTTCGTCGCCTTAAGAGCTTCAAAGACTATCTAATTCGCGCTAAATTACGACCTCTTGATCGGGAAATTGAGGGTACCCGAGGAACTTATGTTTGTAATTATCTTATTGTAGGAGATAGGTTCTCTAGTCATGCTACTGGTACTAGCTGTACTATAATTCGCAGTTTGGATTGTAATTCTAGGAATATTGTGTACTTAATTAGGTGCAAGGTTTGTGGTTTTCAGTATTTCGGCTCCACCACCACTAAGTTTAGGTTAAGGTTCAACAAACCACAAGAGCCGTTTACGAGCCCACTCTAGGATGCCTGCTGTTAATAAGGAGAGTGATGATCTTATTTATAAGCATTTTTATCGGCATGGGCATCATGGACTTCAAGATGTTAGCATAGAACTTTTAGATAAAGTTAATGCAAAAGACGATCTGCTTGCTAAGGAAGGGCAATGAGCATATCGGCTCCTATCCTTGAAACCGGATGGGCTTAATAAGAGTGACTTCTTTTTGGCCAAAATAGAGGGGAACGTAGCCCAAAGTAAAATTTTGTTTCTAATACAGAATTACCTATTATATACTTTACTGGGTAATTTGTCTGCTATTTTCCCTTATTTTTACACGTTTTTCCCTTTTATTTTTTAGCGTAACTCATATACTCTCCGTTCGCGTGCTATCCTTTGGCACGCGCGTATGTTATCCTTCGGCACTTGCGGATGCCACTTACATTCGAATTGTTACGGTTATTTACGGTTGAAGTCGAATTGCTACGGTTATTTATTTACGGTTGAAGTCGTAGCGCGCACTTTCGTATTTCAGTGGCGTAGTACAAATTTTGTATAACAGTTTTTCGTCATTCACCCTGAAGAAGACCGACAAGACGGTCGAAATATAGGTGTTCTTTATAAACGTGTCTTGTCTTCATTTGTGTTTTATATATTGCTTCATGAAGAAAACATCTACACGCTACACGTATTGGATGCTTTTGAAAAATTTTCGCATAGAAGCAATCCGATACAAACTCTCATTGAACCTGACGAAAGCCGGTAATATAGTACATATACATAACTAAATCAAATCTGCGTTGTGTCAGCTCTTGCTCAAAATATTTAGTTTTTTAACTTGCAATTACGCCGATCAAATCAAGCCAGTTGATCCACCCCACACGGACAGGATTGTTGTCCAATGATGTCGAACGCAACAGTCCACGCGCGATAACTCGCGTGCATACTCGCAAAATGTTAACAACACTTTCCGGTCACAGATTACTAGCAAATAATTTGTATCTATATAGTGCCGCTGTTGCAGTTGTAAACTTATTTGTCAGGATTATATTTAGCTCTACATTTCAAATATATTTTAAGACAATTTAAAGTTGAACTCACGGAAAGCATAATTTTACTTGAACCGAGTTATCTGACAATTCTCTGCAAACGATGGTCACATACTCAGGTCAAAGCAAGACTTCGTTATATTTTTGTAACAAGCTACGTAGGTGCCAAAAGTTAATCCTTTTTTGGATTTCATTTCTGCAATCAATCCAGTCCATCAATTTTATAACTAATTCTATCACATTAGACTTAACGCTACATACCCACAATGTTTCGATCCCGCACATTTGGATGACGTCTAGTTAGATTCAGCCAAATCCTCTGAACAAGGGTATATGTTCCTCGAAAATAGCTCAGAAAGAACAAAAACAGGAGAAAAAAGAAAATAACAAATTCAGTTACCATGTTTGAGTCTTATCAGGCCGCCTGTTAAAGTTAATGTAACTCCGAGAAAAAGTACACATATTATGATAAATATTATCAAGAGGAAGGTTAAAAATAGGAAAACCATGCTATACTAAAAGCAGGAACGCGAAACGGGGAACGGGGAACGGGGAACGGAGAACAGTAGTCTGGGAACTAGTTTACAATGGTATTCAAAATGGCTGACGAAACCAATTGAGAGAATTAAACAATACTGATATGAAAGCAAAGGTTTTGAGACTAGGTCCACTGTTTGCTGTCATTGGACTACTCGCTTTCATTTCAATATTGCCTATAGGCAAAGTCACAGGGCAAAGTATTTCTGGGTGAGTATTCGAAATCAACGTTCCTGCAATGGTTGCTACCATTTGTTTTGACGTTACTGAAATCTGCATCATTTGGCAGAGTTCGAGTTTGTAGGTGCTTGTCCCAAAATCGTTATCGGCAGATAGCAGCGGTGGCAGGTCGAATTAAATCAAATAAGGCAGTCTTTCAGGAAACTTGATAAACATGCTATTTATTCAACTTAGTGGCTCCATAAAATAACCACAAAACGTGTGAACAGATTAACTATAGGACGTATACAAAACATGGACCCCAGGTCCATGGACCACCCCTGTGGACCAGCCCTCATTTTGCAAAGTTTCAAGCAGAAAAATCTTTAGACGATAGAGGGAAGTTTTCTTCACACTTATCTGGACAATTTAAGCATTTGTCTCTAATTACAGACACCTGGGAAATTCAAGCGGCTTCAACGGGATTCGAAAACATGACCTCTGCAATGCCGGTGCAATGTTCTACCAACTGAGCTTTGAAGCCACTCAGTTGGGAGCAGGTCAATTTGTTGGGCTCATTTGTTCCGGTGAAGGACTCGATGAATGAAATGAACTTATATTTGAAAAGCGAGTTATAGACGAATCCCTTTGGAGCCACCAAATTGGTGGTATACAACGAAGTGTCTATAACAGCCCATTGCTTAAATCATTAGCCCATTCCTAGGAGCAAACAATTGTCCTATATTCCTGTCACGGCGTTTTCACAGACCGCGATTTATTTTTTGATTGAATTTCCCGCTAATGAGACTCCTGCTGGATCCCGATGACCAATCACAAGAAAATAACTTGACGTCATAGCGTCACCGAACCGGAATTGCCTTCGTCTTTTTGCAGAAAAAGTAGTCTAAAAATAGATCGTACATGGGCTCCTGGTCTGTAAAAATACCGTGACATAGGCTTAGTATGGTAGTTGTTCGCTGCTAGTCATGGACTCTTGCTTAAATTTTGCAGATAAGTGCGAGGATCAGTTCTCCCTTTCGTCTGAAAATTTTTGTGCTTGTAGAACGTATTGAGTTTACAAAATGAGGGGTGGTCCACAGGGGTGGTCCATGGACCTGGAGTCCTTGTTTTTTATACGTCCTTAACCACAGGTTCCCAAACTGACGCAATCAACAAAAAAGATTTGAGAAACCAACTGTACTTGAAACTGAAAAATATACGCGAAATTTTGAAAAAAATCTCCTTATTTTATTTGTGAGGTATCTTGTCTTCTGTGTGGTTTTTGTACCGCAAGTGATTTCTGGGAGTTTTTAGGGTCGGTGGTTTCCCTCTGTATCGTGTATATATTTTCCCAAGGTTGGAAACTCCGATGGATCAGTCAGAAAGCCGTATACGCTGCTGTAGTATTAAAATCCTTCCAAAAAGCTCAAATCAACCCCAAATTCCACTCAGGCGAAGAATTGTAGTGCTGCTAGATATTTCAATCCTCGTAACAGACAAAAGTTCACGGAACGGAATTAAAAAATCCCCACAATTGGCTGATTTTTGCTGTCCGGGAAGGCTTTATTCCAATTTTGCGTGCACGAAACGGTTATAAAACACCTTAAACAACCGCGCTCAAGTTCAAATTTGTTACACACCGGGTAGGCGACGACCTGCTACCTCATCGATGCTATCTCCAGATAATGATTTTGGAACACCTACAAACGCGAACTCTGCCAGCTTCACCAAGAAACGTCCAAAGAAATTGTAGCTTCGAATACTAACCTAGGCTCGATTACCAGCCGCTGTTTCGGGAAATAAGCCAGCGCTCACTGCTGGACGCGTGAGGTGAGCCATTGTTAATCTCCGCCAATCAGAAACTCGCCTGCACAAATCCGTCTGGCATAAATTATATGTTTTGGCTGCTAAGGTATTCTTTGACCCGGCCTGTTCGAGGTTTACAGTGCTTTAAGATAGGAAACATCCAAGATTGGGACAATGAAAAGTGTTCGAGAAGCTGGAGAATGGGAATTGTGTCGTTTTCTACCTCCTGAGTTCGCAAACTTCACTGATTTTCCAGTTGGCGCCAAGTCAAAAGCCGGTTTTCAAATCCATTGCTATTGCAATTTTCTCCTCATACTTCGCTAATGTAAGAGCAAGTAAAATTCCTCAAGATCAATTGAAAGTACTGCTGAGTTTATTGCTGGCAAAACGAGGGGGCCGATGAGGTCGACTGAGAGCTAAAGCAGCCGAAGATTTCGTTGATGATTCGCCGGTTGAATTCAAACTTACATCGATCATTTAACCACAAACTCAAGCTCGTATCATCTGGAAACTTCGCACAGACGTTTTAAGCATTGTTATGTAATTTCTGTTTTCTTAAAATCAGTGTTTTTGGGATGTCTAATGCTATTTCCCCGCAACTATTAACTTCGCATAAATTATATTTTGAATTTACGTCACAGACACAATCTATCGCTCACGCGTCCAGCCGTCTCTTCTCGGGGAGGATACCCGAACTCGAGTGAGCGGCGGAAATCGAGCCTAATTCTAACCCAGAAATAGTGATTTAACCTATAGGCACTATTGAAATGAAAGCGAGTAGTCCAATGACAGCAAACAGCGGTCCTAGTCTAAAAAAACTTTGCTTTCATACCGGTATTATATTTAAGCAATAGAGGATTTTTTTCCGTGTTTACATAGCCTCATGTGAACACTCGGCGGAAATGGGAGAATTCTCGACAGTTATGCAAGCCGTTGACGCGAATCAAAACGCGCGTCTGACAACACATAACCAATCAAAATTCATGTGATGTCACATCAGTGTTTACATACTCTCATCTAAATACAGCTATTGACCGATGACAGTCACGAACTATCCTAATTATTTTATAATATGTTATGTAAGATGTTAAATTCACCATCTCTTATTTGGTTTGGTCAGCCATTTTGAATTCTTATGCGGATTACCCGCTGTAATTTCATTCCCAGACTCTGGTTTTCGGTTCCCGGTTCCGCGTTCCTAGCTTTACTTTTAGCTATTGATTTTTCCCATGGATTAGGCAACAGCCAATCATATGGCATATGACGAGAAACAGAAAAGTAAATCCCACATGCACCCAAAATCCGTTGATGTAGATGTATTTCTCGTGTTAGTTAGGTTATATGAAACACGCGCGACCTTCGCGAAGTGATATGATTCCAACCAAAATGGTGGAATAATGCTGTCCGTTTTGACAACGAAAACAAGACTCTGTTTGCGAAACTAAAATTGCAACAGAGTCGCGGCTTGTGTCAAAGCAATATTACGAAGTTGATTCTAGTGAATGCGAAAGGTCTAGCGAAGAGGAATCCATGTATTAAATAGTGAAGAAGAAGAAATTGAAACGGAAAGCGAGCTGGAGAGCGGGTAGTGAAAGACCAGCGGAAAGTTACTTCAGCAGATGAGGAGAAGAAGATGAAAAAATCGGACAGTACACTGGGACATCGATCGAACTCGTCCACATGCAGAAAGCCAAAGAAGAAGGCCCATAAGAAATCAACCGACAAAAGGATGAAAATTCTTTCTGGGCAAGACTCAAGATATGGAGGATTTATGTGAAGAGTTGGAAGATCGAGAGGATCGATAGAAGACCTCGACGTAAGAATAAGGGAGATGATAGAATCTTTTGATAATCTCGAATTGTCAATCTCGAGGATCTCGAGCAGTGTTCAAAAAAAGCACCCATAAAATATTTCCCACCAGGATGGAATCAAGAGACAGAAAGGCTACCCTTGCCCATGTACGTGTGGTCGAAGAAACTTAACAAACAAGAGAAAATCATACAGCGAGGAATATGTGTAAACCAACAACGAATATTTGTTTTGTGAAGTTTGTGTTCGCCAACAACGAATATCGATGGGGTGTCGATGAAATTTTCGTGTTATCATGCATTCACGAAGCAATCTACGATTCAACTGAAATGAAAATGGTAGACAAGACCCCTTTTCCTTCCGAAATGAAAGATCACCCGATCGCGTGAGTGAAAACCAAGGCTGTATTTCTTGATGGAAGAATACATGGATTTTATTGCATTTGCTGATGAATGCCCCCTCAAATCAATTGTCAAAAGGACATCTCGAAGAAGTTCCTCTTCATTCCTCGGCGTTCTGTTTACGTGAAACAGTGAAGTCTTTGCTTTATTGAAATCTGCCCTAACTGCTGTTGGAATCAGCACAGAATCGTCAGTTCGAACAGTACAATAATATTATTAACCAAAGTATACAGAACAAGGGTGAAAGTTTTTCTCCAAGCAATGAAGGAGAAAGACCTGTTAAAGAAAAACAAAGTTGCTGACATTTATGTTAATAACTGTGACAAGCTCAAGCTTGAAGGGACTTTTGGTAAGATCCATAAGACAGTAAGAGTATGGAAAATTGGCCTTGAAACAATATTATCTTCACTGTTTTATTTTTTCCCAGTGCATGAACTGGTGGTATTCTAGGCAGGCAGCATTTCACAAAACTTTGGACAGGCGGTTTTGTGAAGTTTGTGTTCGCTTCAAACTTATATCAATACGTAACTCTCAATGAAATGGGAACTTGAGATTTTCGCACCGAACTTCGTTGGAATTTGGTGAATAATTTTTGCCATTGCTCTCGTTTGTTGTTTTGAAATATTGACTTCATAGTGCAAGGAAAAGCAATTCCAGGTTTCGGAAAAAAATATTTAAAGCTGGTTAGAATGGGAAGGACCATCTCAAATAGGACAGGAACTGAGATACCTGAAACAAACCATTGCCAAAATTGTTGATAATTTCGTTTGCAGAGGGATTATTGAAGCCAGCAAAAAAGGAAACAAAAGTTGGTCACTGTGTACCGACGATTTGAGTATTTATATTAACTTCTGTAAACTACCAAGCCCAGCGTTAACGGCAGTGAAGTCCAAAACAAACTAGCAAAGAATAACGTTTGTTTACCCAAAATTTTACGTTGTTCCCATACCCACTTTGAAAAATGTCGGCCTCCAAGCCTTATGCACATGCTCAGTATCGAAAACTCGTACTCTTAGTCGTTGTCGTCCGCTTTGAAATTGTTCTACTATCAAACTTTTTTGGAAACTTGGCATAATTAACATTCATGATATGAACATTAAAAAAATGCAATAAAAAAATGGGGTCACCGTGCTTGTTTACGCGTCAGCAGGCTCTTAAAATGGGGTATTTTTACTGTTTTCGCGTTAAAAATTGGAATCACCTTCATAAAGAATTAAGTCTTGGTTACTTCAAAGACATAATTTTATTTTGAAAATAAAGCTTCTTTTATTTACATAAGCAGTAATGCTTCATTTACGCCGACTTTGATTTCCTGGTTGTGGGAATAGTGCACTTTTTGGGACAGTTCCGTGGTTAGCTTGAAGTCCTCGCCTTGGGTAAAATACACCAAGTACGGAACTGTTTTCAAAAAAAACATTAATGTTCTACTATCAAACTTTTTTTCTTCTTCAAATATGTTCTTTATTAGACTGTTCTTAGCAAATACCTGGAAAAAAAATCGGGGGTCACCGTGCTCGTTTGAGAGAAAAGGAGCATTTATTTCGCTATCGGGTTTAGTTTGAGCGAAATCTCTTACGTTTTGTATGCGCACGTGCTCATGTGCGCGCTAATGACGCGAAAATCGTGCGCAGTAGGGATGCGCAATGCAATACTAGGGAATTACCTTAAAAATAGACTTTTCCAGTATTTAGCGGCTTGCGCAGCTACTGATTCAAGGACATTGCTTCGCCACATTCCCAAAAAAGTTCAGCGCAAATTCCAAATGTGATTCCTTCTAAATTTTGCCATTTGATAGACAGTTATGTAATGAAATTTGGGAATTTACTTTGCAAACTGCCTGTCCTGTGAAACACACTGGTTTCCTAGGTCTCGATTTTAGCAATAGGCTGATTTAGCAACAGAACGGGAACGTCAATGGCGACGTCGTGTGCAGGAAAACTACCAATGACAATTTAGAATAGAGAAGAAAAGAGTGGATTCTACTCTATTCTGAATTCTCATTGGTGTCTTTTCTGTGCGAGCCGTCGCCACTGACGTTCCCGTTCTGTTGCTAAATCAGCCTAATAACACTGCTGCTCATCATAGGTGGAAAGCTCCAGCTCATCTTCAGAAATTTCAAAAGCATCCTTTGTATCCAGGTTTACTGCCAGATCTTCAAATGCATTGTCATGTAGTGTATTCCCTTCCACAATGGCATTAACAATTGCCACTTTCCACTGAGATGTTAATGAAGTGGAAACCATCCACAAAGCGAGTTGGGGCCCCAAACAAAAGATATTAATACACAAGGTACTTCCATGACAGCCACCAAACTCTTGATTGACATAAAGCTCTCCAGAAAGTGTAAACTGGGAAATGGGCAATCCAAAGCAGTTTGCTTCTTACAGCATCTGCATCAGGGCTTGAGGTGAATGATTAACATACAGTTGCTGTATTCCCAGGGGTATCATTTTGGTTTCTTGTCTGTAGCCCTTGTCAGAGTCAGTGACACATGGTACTTTTGTTCTGTCTTTCTCATGGGCAAGACCACTAAGTTCCATACTAGTTGAGTTCTGAGAGGTGTCCTCCTGCTCCAAATAGACCATTTTTGAATTCTCA
>NC_090884.1:6491743-6494243 GCF_036669925.1 Montipora capricornis | reverse complement strand
TCGTCTTACAATCCTGATTGCTGTTAATAATAATATTATTATTACTGACTTGTTGCTTTAGTTAGGTTACATGTAGTTGAGAAGGAGTCCTGGCACGGGGTGGGGAGCATTCTTCCCTAAAGATTGTGAAAGACTTGAGGTTAAGGCTGCTAAACTGATGTACAGTTACCATAGTTATACTGTACATGTAATAGGAGGTCATCAAACCCTTGAAAAATAATGGTAATAATAAAAAACAGGGGAGTAGGTTTGACACTTTAGTTGTGACAGCTCAGACCTTCTGCCGATGTGCCTTGGGATTGATTCCCTGAATTAGTGTGAAAGTTTTGTTAGTTGAGTTAGGGTTATGGTTTAAAGGCCCACCCACAGTGTACAACTGACAGGCTTTCCCACCTTTGTTTTTGTATTGAAAAGTTTTTATTGCTTATAGTAGCGATCTGATTGGATGAATTTCAGCTTTTGTGGGATTTTCATATACATGTACATGAATGAAAATTGTTCCACGGTATGAGATACCTGCATGATGAACTTGGGCCTTAAAGCTCACTACTCCACTTTCAGGCCTTTTTTTTTTGTCCAGGAACTGTTGCATGTAACTCTAGTACTGTATGAACCTTGCAAACAACTGCACATGCCTTAGCTTGAGTGATTGTCTCTTTGGCTGGTGGCATTAAGCCATTAGGATTTGGACATGATGAACAGTAATGAACATCTTGTTCACAATAAAATCATTAATATTAACTGAGGTTTTGCTGTTAACACAGAATTATGAGTCTGCATTACGTTGTCTCCACCAGTCAGAGTCTTTAGAATGGTAAGCACCGGAAACCTGTTTGACTACAGAACTTTATAACAATATTATTATCTTGAAGACTCTTTGTCAAACAGGATGCTTTGTGTGCATTTTTAAATATGTTTTTATGATGGAGCCACTCCGGAGAAAATAAGCGACAATTTGTGTCCTTTCTTACAAGTGAACAAAAGAAAAGTTGGCTTCAAGAACAGAAATGTATATTTTCAATAAGTAGAGCAAAGCACCGCTCTTATACTAATGTTTATCTGGCAATAATAATTATCAAACTCCAGTGATCCCGAACTGACTTGCGTGGCTCAGGTCTCTGAAGTCTTCATTTAAATATCCGCAAGTTGCCATCGTACAGTGTAAGATGGTCAGTGGAGTCTTCATGGACTACGAAACCTGAGTCAAGGCAGGCTATGCATGCTGTTCGACAGAGTCTTTAATGCTAATGCTGGAAATGTCATCCTTCTAATTTCCCCATGAACTTACTTTTCTAACCCTAACTTACTTTTACCTGTATGAACTTCCTTGACACTGCCAGTGAGCCAGATACTGTAAGAGGTGGGTCAAAAACCTGACAAAGCTGAAGACCTGACCCACCAAATCAAGGAATAGACTTAAGGAAACATACTGTGCAAATACCCCCTAAAACTGACTGCAGTTTGACCCCTGCAGATTACTTTTGGAAATCCTGCCTCCAAATCTTATCTGGAGCACCGACTGCCAAATTCCTGTGCTTTAAAGTTATTTCAGTTCTGTAATTTTGAATGACAATATACGTTATCTGGTATAAAGTTGTTGAAAATACAAAACAAAGTTGTTGAAAATGCTCTCCAAAAGCAGAAAGTGTGAAGTTTAATGGGCTCGGAAGCAATTTCTTTTAAAGATTTTGAAATGTGAAATCTTGAAAATTCTCAGGGATTACTTGAGTACATTTCAACTGCATCTTTACTCAAAACCCAAAAAATTACTGTACTACCTAATTGAAGTCAGTCTTGTTGCTGCAGCAGCATTTGCAGAAACACTGTAGATCAAGTTGACATTATGTTTTTCTTGCCAACTGTACATTTCCTTCTTTGATGTGGCTCTAAATTTTTAGTTGTTTTCTTTGGTTTGTTTGATTTTAGCCTCTGTTGTGTATTTTTACCTTTGTAGCTCTTCTCTGCAAGTTCAAATCTACCTTGCCATGGACCGAGTAGACCTTGCCAAGTGAGCTTTTAATCAGTTTCTGTATTCTGTAAAATGTTATAATAATAATGTAAAGGTAAAAGGTTTATTTATTTGCCATGCTAATAACCTTTTCTTGCAGTCCTGCAGATTAAATTGTGAAGCAAGGAATGAAGGGGTAGTTTCTAAAGAAACTGTGGTGCTGCGTCGGTGGGGAAGTAGTATACAAAAATTTGGTTTATCAACGGAGTTGATAATGTAAATTGACCACCTTACAGAGATTCTAAAAGAATCTCTGTACGGTGGTCAATTTACATTATCAACTCCGTTGATAAACCAAATTTTTGTAAATTGTGAAGCACATGGCTCGTCGTGATTTGGCATAAAGTGTGTACATTGTGTTAAGTCACATCTGGCAGGCTTTTTGTTGCCCATGTACTGTATGATCTCTGAGTGCAGCCCCAGGGGCAGTTGTAATGGGCTTGGAGTCATATTTTTAATAGAATATTAAGCTGGAGATCCTGGGCAAAAATC
>NC_090884.1:6444243-6481743 GCF_036669925.1 Montipora capricornis | reverse complement strand
ACCTCAATACCTAATCACTCATTTTGCGAAAATTAAAACTCCGTAATTTATACTGGCCACATTCTAAGTGGGCCTCAAAATCACTTTATAACCGTTTGAGTTAATTTGGGAGGTCAAGATTCATTGCGAAATCAGTGCCTAGAAACCATGACCAGCTCGTTTCTAATATGGCATCGTCTCCACCTTGCCGAGGCCTCTTCACAGTCTCCCTCATTCCTAAATCCAGCATTTCTTTTTTTCCCCGGGGTCTCGCAAGTGACTCCTGTCGTCCTTAATCGCATTGAGGAACTTTGTTAGGGCCGATTTACAAGGTACGATTTTTGTCGCATGCGACAACGGCTTACGTCAGGCCCACGACATGATTTACGATTGTTGTGTACGTCAGAAAAAAATGTTGTAGCGTTTTAAAACATGTTTTAAAACGCTGCGACAATCGTAAGTCATGTCGTAGGCCTTTCGTGAGCTTGTCGCTTGCGACAAAAATCGTACCGTGTAAATCGGCCCTTACAGGTGTTGTGAATTTATCCAGACGGTAGTACGTTTTGCACCAAACTTGCAAAGCCAGCTAGTGAATAGCCCTTTTCACGGTTAGGTTTTCTCGTTTGCATTACAATATAATCTAGCATGTATGTGAGGCAATTTCAGGCGATTTTGTAGTTTTAACCCGAAATTGCCTCGCATTCACGTTAGATTACATTGTAATGCAAATGAGAAAAACTAACCGTGAAAAGGGCTGTTATCATCCAACTCTAGGGAGATTTTACCGGCTCTGTTTTCATTCCTAATCCCAAACTCATCTGCATAGCCAATCTTGATCCCTTCATAAGGAGCCCTGTTGTTTGGACCCAAAGAACCTGGGTACAATAACAGCTTAGCGACCATACTCCTCATAATTATTCAAGATGGCGGCACCCGGGAATTTTAAAGGCGAAAACAAGCGATTCTGAAATTCCCTTTGTTCTGAAACAAATGCGTTCTTTGCCGAAACGTTTTCAGCAAATTTGAGTGTTCAAGTTATTTTCCCCGCCTTGAAGCGGTGGGAGCTTCATTCGAAAGTGTGCTGGAGTCGGAAGTTGGTATTTGGCTTGATACAACACGTTTCAGTCAATAGCGACAAATTCAAAGAATCATTTGTTGTGGTTTCTCTGTAGGAAATAACATGAATCAAAGCCTTGAAGAAAGAATATATTAACTTCGAATGTTATTCTTGACGTCCGCGGGGTCAGTGTACTAGTTGCTTTAAATTGAAACAGTGAGTATCATTTTCTCAGTCTGTGCTAAGTATTTCAGATATCGACATTAATTAAGGGCTGGAAGCGTTTATTTACCGCTGTAATCTATCGAACTTTCAAATGAGCTTCGCTTACTTTAGACAATTACTTTTTGATATCCTGATGCCTAGTGAAGCGTCGTAAAGCCGCGACAAATAATAAAGGAGAACTTACCTTTTTCAATAGGCACTCGTATTGCTGAACAAACTCGCCACGTCAAGTCAGGAATTTTGCCTATCATAGAATAGATGGAAATACTGTCTCTGTGAATTCTTTGGACCGGCTCAAACTTCGATTATTTTGAAGCGTGTGAGCAGGTGTAAGTTGATTTGGCAACCTAGTCTTTGTTCTGATTTGTGCCATTTTCCACTTAAAATATTTGCATTATTTTCTTCCCTGTGAGCGAGATAAATTTATTGTTTCGGGAATTTCATCGAAATTTTCTGTTTGAAAGAATTAAGGGTTTTGCGCAACAGAGAAAACTAGAGGAGGGCTCACGACAAGCATTATGTGGGAGATAGGGCTGCAAGGAGCAGTTTATTTCATGCATGAATCAAACCCGAGTGTGAATCTACACTTGTTTTCATTTATGGAAATATTATTTGTTACTCAAGCTTTGAGTTTAGTTGAATTCGTCAAAATTTTAATATTGCGTGCGATGAAGGCAGAAACAGAATGGCAACACCGATAGCAATCTTCTCCAAGATTCGATGCAAAGGTCGACTATAGCTAGAAGACGTCATCATCGACGGAGGTGGTACATCATTCGCGTCGAGGTAATAAGCATGTTGTATTAAAGTAGATGTGTAAATATTGTGTTATACAGGGCAGAGTTGACCTACTAGATAAAATGTTTATGATGAATCAGTGAATCAGTGGCTTCCAATGACGAATTGCCGATTTCATGTTAATTTGATATTTCTTCAAATATCAAGTGTAACAAACTTGCCAAAACTTGTTTAGACCTTGTTTTCAAGGGTGCATGACAAACATCTACAGTATATATTTTTTAGAGGCCTCATTCAGGGATGATCCACTCGAATAAGGTCGGAAACCGAGGTATCTATTGCAGAGCCTCGATTTTTCAAGTTGGCTTTTCCGACGAAGCAAAAGTAGACGCAAGTAACGTTTACCATCATGTTCGACTACAAACAACAACAGGTTTGTAAAACTGGTTTTCGTGGAAGTTTGTGCAACAAACAAACAAAAAAAAAAAAACAGAAGGAAATCCAAATATTAAAGAAATGCACCTTTAATTAGGCCACAATCGTATCAAGGAATCTTCCTCAACCTTGATGAAGAGGGCGGGAAACGGTTGCTTCTATTTCGTGTTCTATCCTTTAACATGGAACTTATTCCGTTACTTCCTTACCGGTTCTTAGGTAGGAATGAAATACACGAAATGTCCCTTTTTGAAAAGATTTTCTCTTGCATGATCGTCATTTGTTTTTCTAACGCTTTGAAGAGGTTAAGATTTTCGTTATCTTTGTTATATAAGACAAACCAATCATGATTATAGGATTACGTGGAATTTAAGTAAGAGGATCAATTGTATAAATGTGGTCACGTTTGGGGGGTTTGTGCACGCTTCCGGCTCCTTAAAATAGACCATATGTCAGGCGTGAGCAAACAAAGCTATTTCGTTGTTTCTTTTTCTTAACTCAATTTCCTACCAGATGAATGAACAGAATGTACTGAACTCTGAAGTGCTTGACTCAGTTTCTAGTAAACTATTTAGGAACAGAAACCTCAAGTCTTTTCAAATAACTGAATAATTGGATGGTTCATTGACCTCCAACCCCTACCGGACGTACAAAGACTACAGAGGATGATTGAGATATAAAACATTTCTCTTGCTTGTGAGGACACATTAATTTACAAAAGGTAACCGACTCCCATGTTGATGTTATTTAAAGTTGTTCAACTCCTTATCCCCCCTCCCCTCTCCCCCCCCAAAAAAATCCCTTAATACCCGTGGAGGTTTGGTATGAGTATAGCTCGTCAGCTCAAAACAGGGCCACCCAACGTACGACAGTGTTCCGCAGGGGGTGTACCTGCTGGCTGGAAAAGAAGTATTGGGAAGTTGCTTGGAAAAGGGTTATTGTTGTGCTGGCAAATTGTTGTCAGTCTCCTCGCCGTCGCTCCTCTCCTGGGAGGAGTCAATGTACCCTTTATATTTTCTCCTCCCCCCCTCCCCTAAGTGAACTGACGCCTTTTCGGCCACACCTATTTGCTTGCTGGCTGGGAAGCTTCCGCCCGGCCCTGCTGGCAAACCTGCCCTGCTGGGAGTACGCAACAAACAAAAAGTTCCCAGCAGGTAGAGAAATTTCTCCCAAAAGGGCAATTTTTGGTTTATTTTATGGCCATGATATATTTTGATGAACTTTGAAAAACAAAATAGCTCGTTGGGTGCTCCCGTCTAAAGTTGGGAAATACGTTCTCCAGGTGCCTGTAAATATTAAATTTTGGAGTTTATTATCCCCAATGTATTAAATGTTTACACTTAAAGTGGCAGTGCTTTTGCAATCGCCTCCTAAATATAGTTTACGTCATAGAAAGTGCAGCGTACGGGCTTTTATTCACCAGTTGTTTGTGTCAAAAACCCCGGACGAGCGAGGTACGAGCGAGGTACGAGCGAGAGAGGGTTTTTGACACAAACAACAAGTGCATACATCCCCGTACAAAGGAAGTTCTATGTCGTGAGCTGTTTATTACACGTAAGACGAGAATTTTCATTGAAATAGTTCTCTGAACGCAAAGTAGAAATAAAAACTCACTAACAATAGAACCAAATGCAAATTTAATTTAATTCCATAACAAAGTCCTATTTGCACGAGATGCACGAGTGATTGGCTTGGAAAGGCCTTTACGCTATCGTTGATTGGTTACACTTTCACACGTGAAACAGCCGTCTGATTGGCTGTATAGGCTTTTTTCACAAGTGAAAATAAAGCGTATAGATTTGATCAAATGAGCTTTATGGAATAAAATTCTCTTGTTATGTGTAATTACGGATGCAACACTCGAATATACTGAGATAACGCTAGCATTAATAAGCAGTGTAAAAATTCACCCTTTTTGGAGTACATAGCATTCTCTCGAGAAACTAAGAAGAAGGAATTTAGACTGGTCAATCTGCAACTAATAAATAAACAAATCAGCTTCTGTTTTGGTGAGAAGAGACATGGTCGCCTGCGACACGCTTGTCACCCCACCCCACCACACTCAACAATAACCTCAGGGAGATTGTCCGCGGGGGTCGCTCGAATGTATTCAGGCATGTGTTCCCTGCATGGTTTTCTCCTATTTTCCTTTTGACGAATCATAGCAGTACACACTAAAAGACGCGTTTAATGCAGCTTTTGGTGACTATCGATTTGATCCGTATCCTCGTCATGACAAAGTTAATTATAAACGGAAGCCACGGGGGTGCAATGTCGATTAGAAAATGAAAATGTTTTTTTTTTCTGTTAGAAGACTAAGGGAAGTAAATATCCTCCAAAATGTTTCCCAAATGTATCTCCTGTAAGAAAACTACCTTACATAAGAATTGTTTAGCAAAAATGAATATACTGAACCAAAGTTAGATTTCGTTTTCTTGTCTTCAATTAAAATGCGTCATTTCCGGTACTCTCGTGTTATCAGCAACTTGTGAACCGTTACACTGTCAACAAAATATTTTGGGCTGACAAAAACTTGTTCACCTTTGTGACTTTTTCACATCACTTCTACGCGGTTTACATGAAAAAAGAAGTGAGTTCCGTGTAATTCCTGTTCACTGTCGTCACCACACTCATTTCTGGGCTACAGCAGGTCATCAATTAAGTAATCAATTGTAAGATGCCCTTGCTTTCTTTGGCATAGTATAGGCCCTACTTGTAGGACCGGACTGTGGAATGCCTAGCAAACTACGAACTTTGAGTTCCACTCCTGAACAATGGTATGATTACTTTTTTGTCAAAAACTCCTGGCCTCCGTAACGTTTCTCCAAATCTGTCAAATAGTTGATTGATGTTGTCAAATTTCTCGTTATGGTCGCATTCTTGAACGCAGTTTGTGAAAAAATTTTTCTGAAGTCTTGAAAGCTAGCATCTCTTCGCAACGCCGGCAAAAGTTGAAATTTAACTTAGCTGAACTGTAGAATACCCGGCCATTTATTTGCATATGGGTGGCGTGTAGTTGCTGTAGATTGTGTTCAGGTATCATGGAGGAAAGCGGAGGCTAAATTGCTAGTTTCTCATCATAAACATACTCAGACTGTCTGTCCACATTGATCTTAGCATTGGATTTTTAGGTTTCACCTGAAACTGATAAGGCCTCCCTCCTTTTCCACGCGCTCTCTCTCTATCTTCTTTTTCCGTTTATCAACATTTTGTTTTACCTTATAATTAATGGTTCAAGGTCGCAGATATTAGATTCCTCAAGGACTGCCTTGTAAGTGGGGTGTCTACGGTCTTCGGTTTGTAGACACCCCTTGTAAGTGAGGCTGAATCTTTATTTCGTCTTTTTGCCTTAACAAAGATCTCCGGAGCTCAAAAGAGCACAAGTTGATGTTAATGGTTTTGGTGGGAAGGAAGCAACCCCTGGAAGTTCTACTGGATATATAAGATGTTGTTGGACAGCTGTTACCCAGGAGGCTGCAGGGTAGAATATGCAATTACCGGCGTTGTTGCACAACATCGCTTCTTTATGTCGTTGTGTATCAGTGCTGCTACAGAATGCCAGACCTCGTTACACGTGAATTTTCCGTGATAATGCGTGGGTTTATTTGAACTTTAGCCTGATAACGGAGCTTGAAAAGCTCCTTTCATCCTTACTGGCGCAAAATTATTTGACTTGCTTTAATTCGTTTACATACTGTTTGTTTTTCTGTCTCTTTCCACAGACTACAAGAAAGAAATTCAAAGCAATCAAAAATGCTTTTTAAAGTTTATTAAATCGAATATATTGTAACCTGAATTAAAAACTGTGTACTGTATTTGTTTCTAAGATGAGTAATTCTTTCATTCCGATCTATTCCAGTCCAAAAGAACTTCTTGGCGTGATGAAAGAATAGTCAGAGGTCACAGTTATGAACTAGAGTAGGTTTTGAGAAAAAATAAATCGTTTTTACTTTTATTCGTTGCTGTTCAATTATCCTAGATAGGGTTTTCAAATTATTTACCGCACGTTTTCCAATCAAGATCAATTATCCCTTTTTCAAATTGAAAACAAAGCTGAACAATGGAAATCAATTAATAAGTTGTGTTCTCGAATGTCAACTCTCACTTAAGTCACGGGTACGGAGTTTGGGTCAATAACGACAAGAAAACGAAATAAATGTCCTAAAATACAGAATACAGAAATGCGCCCTGATCGAGAGTTTCAAAGATATGATTTTTGATGCTTGTTCTCCCCCAAGGTTAGAGTATGCGGTGTGCACTCAGGTTTCCTGCTGATCTGTTATCTTAGATTAGCTATCATGATATTTTGTTACACCAAGGTATTGTTTTTCCTCCGGCTCCTGTCATTATAAAAAGTCCGGCTTTGCAGTGCTATGCTCAGTAGCTCCTCACAGAAGCTGTAGTCTTGAGGTGGCACTAAGCAAAATGAAGCTATTCATAACCTGCTTGTTCTTTGGAGGCGTATTGGCTGGTAAGGAAGTCTTCTTGTTTCCAATTTGCAAATTTGGAGAAGTCTAACCTTGAATAACTTAATTTTCTTTATTAACCTTTTGAAAATAATAATAATAATAATAATAATGATAGCACAGGTCAACGGAATCTCCGTCATCAGCGCCGAAGTTAAGTCGTCCTCTTTTCGTTTTCAATCATGAATGCCGACCTAACTTATATAGAAAAGGCCAACTCCGTGTGTTCTGTAAAAATTAAGTGGCGTGCATACTAGGGATCGTAGGGAGCTGTGAAAGAAAAGGGAGTTGATTCATTTGGCCATCGAAAATACCAATACAACGTCAATGTTCCCGTTTTTTATGCTTTTCGCTTCTGTTTTCGGGGTTTTGAGTTTCCTTGTTTGCTTTGTTACTATTTTACTCAAAGCGTTAAACAACAGTCTTTTTTTTTCTTTCAGTTCCCGTTGAGAGGACTTCCGAGGAGATCTGCGACCCAGGTATCAAACGTACTTTGCCAAGATATCTGATCTTTTGCATGATGGCCTCTCAGTCTTTTACCAGCAAATCGGGCGAGAGCGGTTTCTTTTTTCATGCCCTCGTTGTTCGAAGCTTCTTTTTGTACTTCTATTTTGGAACCTGCATGTCAGTTAAAATAAATTCTGAAGATTATCCGAGAGCACATTTTCTTGGCTTTCTTGAAAAGAATTTCGTTAACCAAGGCAGAACTTTACCTCTTTGCGTGTTCAAAACGTTTAAGTAACTAAAGATTATCCGAGAGCACATTTTCTTGGCTTTCTTGAAAAGAATTTCGTTAACCAAGGCAGAACTTTACCTCTTTGCGTGTTCAAAACGTTTAAGTAACTATGTGGTCTTACAATTGCGGCTATCCGAACAATTAGTGTTCCTTTGTTCCCCAAAAAGCTATTCTTAAAATACCTCTCAAAATACCCTCTAATATTGTGACCTTTTGTTCCACAAAATCGGAATTGAGTCACAGAGTTAAGACAGATAAGATTCCAAATGTGGAGCGCCGGGGTGAATATTTGAACCAAGCAGACTTCAAATTTGTGGTAGAGTTTTATATGTGCGCTTCGACGCAGGTCGGTAAATTGTTTGGACAAATTCCCGGGTTCTTCTGGTTTGGAGACCTGACCTCCAACATCGATTTTGGGCTGGAGCACGTGATTGGAATGGATTAGCCACGCGGACGTGCTAAAAAAGTGCCTGTTCATTCCTCTTGTGACACGTTTCCTGTGTTAAGTATCATCTTTTCCTGTTAATGGAGATTTCCGGTGACGTTGAAGTATCCCTTAATAATAACATAATAATATACAGGCGTAGATAAAAAACATGAAACTGCGATGCATTTTAATGGCGTTTTTAATCGATGTGTGACAGTGTCGAGGATTGGTTAATGTCCTGCTAAATATTCCTTGGGATTAAAAAGCAATACGGAATGTAGAATAGTCCACGATTTGTGTTCTTCGTTTACTTGAAAATGATCTCGCAAATGGAAGCAAGAAAATATATCTAAACTTTTCCTTTTATGACAGAGAGATTATTTAACTGCTTTTGCTTTAAAAGGGCCTTTTTTAAATTTTTCTTGATTCCTTCGAAAAATAGAGAGGCTCTTATCTTGTGAAGACTGCGATTATATTGGAGGACAAAAACAATGGAACGAGCGGATTCTCAGTCACGAGGAAAGTGTTAAAGGGGGTGTGTCTGGAGGAGGGGTGTTGTTTGAAAAATGCGCATGCGCACTGACTTTCGTACGCCAAGATCTTTACCCTACGTGTTAAATATGTTTATATCGGTACTATTGATGAGTGTCTATATCCGGCCCTTGTATTAAGGTCAATATCAGCTTTTCGTTTTCATGACAGCCTCGTGATAAACGAGTTCTGATAACAAACAGCTGTTGTGGCAACGATCACGAATCTAATTTGCACAATATGGGATCTGTTAAAAAATGTCCAATTAGAAGACATAATGAAATTGTGCGTGCATTTTTGCACTACAAACTGGTTTTCTTAGTCAAATCCTGTAACTGTAAAGGTTTCTATTCAGCTAGTTTCCTTCGCGAATCGGTCATCACGTTAATGTTTTAGCTCCTTTGCTGCCGTTGTTTTAGTATTTAATTAAGAGAAGTGGATCTTTCCCGGATAGCTCCAACTTTCCTTCTATCAGACATTTATAGTTCATCGCACGTTCCCTCCAAAGCAACCCCTAAAAAGAGGGAATGAGAGAGAAGTTTGATCTAAAAATAATTTTTTTAAAATAAAGGAAAAAAACAATATTGAAAAGTGAAAAATAGGATTGGGAGTGGCTACTATTTCGTTTAGGGCTCCCCTCCCTTCCCATTTGCGCGCTTGCCTTGATCAATAAACAATCGTTATTTATTTCAGGGCCGTAGCGAGTATGAGGCACTGACCGAGGCACTTGCCTCAGGAATTTATTCGGGATTCTTTAAAATATAACGTGATTCCAGTGTTGTCTTCAAAATGTATTCATCATGGACACCTATAAAATACCTACGGAGAGAATTTAACCATGGACATTGCCTCAGTCATAATTTTTTTGTGGCTAGTGCCCTGTATGCATGATATTGTCGGCCTGTGAGTGACATGTTGATTCAGCGTACTCGCTGGGTAAAAAAGGCCCTTTTACACGATGCCACACCATTTTTGATAATGACCTCTCCAGCGGATGTCCATGAGTGGCGGGAATCTTACACGAACGCGTTGGCAATGGAACTTCCAAAATTTCAAATCCGTATAACTGTTACATGGAAAGCACCTTAATTAAACAATGTTCGTTCTCTTTCGCCTTAGGCAAGACTCGGTTTCTCCCGAACACGAAGTATACGTATCGCTATGTTGCCACCAGCCTGACTAGCGTGACAGGAACTTCAAGTGAGAAAACAGGACATCGAATCGAAGCCAAATGTTCCATCGAAGGTCTAGGGGATTGCAGGAATATCCTCAGGGTTTGTATGTTTGTATGGCTGTTTTTTACGATGAATGGGAGGATTCATCTGCAAGACTATTCGGGGTTCAATAGCCCGGGAGGGGGGAGGGAGGGGGGGGGGGGGAGTTGGGTACTCGATATATCCCTGGGTGGGGAGGTGCGGCGCGGTCCCTCATACCCTGACCCTGTTTAAGACAAATATCGCTGATTTTCCTACCCATTTTAAGACAGAATTCCGATTTTTGATACCCTGTTTAAGACATTTAACCCAGTTTAAGACAAAAATTGATAAATCGATACCCTGACTAAGACAAAAAATGATAAATTCGATACCCTGTTCAAGACAAAAATCCCGAAAAACATGCCCTGGCTGGCCGCACGTCCCCATTAAGCCCTTATAAGGGAGTACCCCCCCCCCCCCCCCCCTCTGGGGTTCAATAGGAAGAGAAAAAGAAGGGAGTAGGCCATATTACAGTTGTGTGCTCAGTGACCTGGCCTTTGAATGAAAGTGAGGCTGGAGTTGACCTTTCTTTGATAGAAACCGCACTGCTTTCCTTTTGCTGATGATGTTGTTCTCATGCTAATAAGTAGGAATTTGCATAAGAAAAGCTGTGAGGTTTCTATCAAAACACGCTCTAGCCTCACTTTCATTGGCCAAGTAATTAAGCACACAACTATAACATGGTCTTTTACCCGGTCCATTATCCGTTGAACCCTTTCTGGAGAAAGAAAGAGCATTTTAAAGCATTGAGGGGCTTTCAACTAACTTTGAATTATTCTCGAGAGAAAACCTGGTTGTTCCCGTTGTCCAAACTTCTCCGATCGTGTCACTTTTAAGTTGATCAGAGTTATTCGAGGGGAATCTATCCCCTCTGCTAACTCTGGGTCGATTTGCCACGAAATTAAACCTTTTCAGCCAATCCTAAACCTTAAGTAATTTAATAAATATCCTTTGGATTGAGAGTGATCACTTTTCTCGAGCCAAATCGCATTTGAGAAGTCATGATCAGGTGTAGTAATAGTTTTGTGTGACACAGCCTTCACACAGCGTGCCGTGACATAGGCAATGAACTCCTGAAAAAATGGGTTTTTTTTTCATCCCTCAGATAATGCAAGTTTGCAGGAGCTTTGAAACATTCTTGTCCAAGGTTTTGAAATTGTAAAGAAATAACTCATGGAGATAGACCAAGGTCACACAATATCTGTTGTCACGCACAAGGGTTCCAGAGCGATGATCATTTCGTGACAAAACATTAAGATTGGTTTAAAATTATATTTAAATTCATTAGCGAATAATGACATTTTGGCCTTTCACGCAGATTTCGGATGTGAAAGTAATGGAGGCCTCACCAGAAAATGACAAGTTATTCAAGGCCTCTCCCAACCAAGAGAGCTTCAAGAAAGCCTTGGAGGATAACAGCTTGTTCTTCACCGAAAACAATGGCCGTTTTGAGGCCATTCATACTCCATGGGAAGAACCACTGTATGTAACGAATGTCAAACGTGGAATTTTGAGTGCTTTGCAACTTCAGTTCACAGAGAAAGAACACACAGTTCTCCCTGAGGTAACAAATTACATACATATTGCAATATTCTTGATTCATTAATAAACTCAAGAATTACGTGGCTAAAAAATCTCGCTACATATTCCCCTACATCGGCGGTCTCTGATCCCAGAACATGGCACCACAACCAGATGCAATTAGCTGGCAGTAGATTTTTGTGGAGCTACAACACTCGTCAAAAATCTTGAAACACTTGTGTCTGTTTCCCCTTCCCCGATTTGGATATCACAGTAGTCTCAAAAACCGCGTGGCTCAACATTGGGGAGGGAGAAGGCACATTTGAAGTAGAAATTTCAGGATTTTGCCCGAAAATTCGAGAGAAACGGTGTCTGTTTCAACGATTTGTGACGAGTATTGCAGGAAAACCTTTAAGGCAGTTGGATTCGTTTCAAATTTGGATAATTTACAATGAATAATTCCATTGGGATATCCTTCACATGTATTCCTAATTTCTGCTCTTATTACCAAACGTAGTACATAAATATAAACCATTTATTTATATCAAACTGAAAACTGCTCCAAACCTGCAAAAAGAGTGTGGACCAGCTTTGATTAGTAGCTTAGTATCGTCATCGTCATCATCATCATCATCATCATCATTTTATCTAACTAAACCCTAATTAGTTCTCTAAGTCATAATTTAAGCTTAACTTTAGCTTAGGTGTCTTTCTTTGAATTTAATGAAACATTACTTATCGTGGCATGCATCCGTTGTGGACAATGCATGTGCCCACACCAGCCATTGTAATGAACAAAGAAATGAAAGACCATAAGTTAATTGCCCCCCCTCCCCCCACCCCCCCACCTTCACCCCTTCCTTCCAAAGGAGCCAATTAACGTGGTTGTTTTGACTGGTTCTTTTCACAGATCGATGTGTCTGGAGACTGTAAATCAGAATACAGGCTCGTTAGCTTAAAGGAATCAGGAATGGAGATAACCAAGGCCAAGAATCTGTCCCAATGCTCCAGCCGATCTTACACGAGCACCAAGTTGAACCCTGTACTGTATAACGTCAACTCTGTAAGGAGTTTCAATTGCTTGCTAAAGAGAAATTACCACTAAAGGAGAGATAACCTATTGCCAGCAAGATCCAGAAAGAGGATCATACCGTTTAGAGCCATCGTGTTTATTATTCTCTTCGCATGAAAACGTTAATGTTGGCAATACTGCAGGCTCTTTCAGGCTCTTTGTGGTAGAGTAATCCTGAGTGATAGGTCCATGTAGACAACCACGCCAAAAGTGTAAACCAAACGAAATATCATGTGGATCTTCAAAATACTCCCGTGGTAAATTGGTATCCAGTTCCACTGTCGTGATGCAGGTCTTGTCCTATTTCATACACACGGAACTCCCAAATTAAAGCAGAAACGAAATAAGGTGGCATAACTGAATTACAAACGAAGAAAACAAGTTAAATAACTAGTGACATTACGATAAGCACAAGTTACAATTGTAGATACCCAGTCGCACTAATTTGTTGTTAATTACTACTAATTACAAATTGCACCAATTTCAAAAGTTGCTTGTGTTTCTTCTTCCGTCGCTGTGAAAACCAGCCTTAATGTACAACAAATTTCTCTTATTTCAGACCATGCAGGGTCCGTTGAACTCTGCAAGCTTTTGTCGTTACATTGTCGATGAGTATGCCCACATCAAGACCCTGGAATGTCACGAAACACACCTCTTGAGGCCTTTTAGCTACGGTGGTGCGGGCGTGACAACCGATATCAGGTGAGCATTTAAGGACGTTCGCGCCAATTATTTCTGCGCATCCTTACTGCGCACGCAAATGCACACGCCACGTCATACACGAGCGCGCGCGCTAAGTAATAAAAATGAGAAATGATAGGGCAAAAGGCCATTGCTATAGCTTTGCCTGGATTTAACGGTCTTGGACGTTCGGTGACCCTTATTTTTCTTTCCAGAAACAGATTTTATTTACAATCATCTCCACGTTGTCCAAAAATGAACAAAAAATCAATGTGGGAAGTTAAAAAAATTTCAAGATTTTTGCTCACGGGACATCAAATCCTGCCATCTTGCGGCTGCAAGGCGCGTGAAACTGTGGTCCCTAAATGCGAACTTGATCTTTAAGGAACCTCACCAGTTGACTAAATTCACTTAATAAGTCCACTTAAACAATATTTGGCAGAGAAGATTTCACTTCAAAGATTTAATTGCAATATATTTGGGTTTACAGACACTGGCCTTATTCGCTAACGAAGCCCGATTTTGTCACATTTTGGGTGTTTTTCCGGGCATGTTCTCTCCAAAACGAAGTCGGTGACCCCCCATTTTTTTACATTTCTGACATAACTAACTCATCATCTTACAGTGGTAAAAGTTTCAGAAAAAAATCAATGTTGAACAATTTTCGCGCGAACGTCCTTAAGGGCGTGCGAAGCCGCTTTTCTTTGTGAAAGTGCGTGGCAGTTGACCCATTTATTCTTTAGAGGCCTAGCTACCTTATAATTATCATAGCTTTGGCGACAATCGTTTTCTACGCATTCTAAGTAAGTAAAAATCGAACACGAACTATTTCAGATATTCAAGCAGTTTTCGTGCAATTATGCGATGCAAATGCATAATTTGCTTAAAAAGATGTTTCTCGTTTAATTGCGCAAGTTAGTCTCCTTCCCTCTTGAATCTGCAAATATCGTGATGTTCACTGCAATGAACTTTACTTGGATTCAACATGGACTGGAAGGGGAATGAGGAGGAATTATTTTCTGGAATACTGTTTTTGATTGGCTCTATAGCGACACTTCATGTATTTTTAATTCAAGCATTCTTTTATTATACCATTATTCCGCTATTTTACCATATTTGGTCAAGGGAAGGCGCCGTAAATATGAGACAGTAATACACTGTAGTGTCCAGGTTTGACCGGCTTAGAACAGAGCAAATACGGACGGAACGGGAATTTTGCAGTAAAAGAAATTGTTTCAGCACGATGCAAAGCCCGAGAACATCGCTTGTTGCTCGACATTTCGTTTATCCAATCAAAAGAACAACATTTGAATGGTTTCGTCTGTTGTGTTCGTCTTTAGCACACGCGCCTAATATGCAATACGATTCTCAGTCAAAGCAGAAAGAAGCCAAAATACTAAAAAAAATGGCGTGAAGAAATGAAAGGCTGAACATATAATACGTCCGGACATTTTTCTCGTTGCTCGTATGATATGTTTAAACCATTCAATAAGATGTATGTAGTGTCCTTTAAATTAATCTGATCTTGAGACTAATTTAATTTCCCACCCTGGTCAGAGATTTCCTCTTTTTCCTTCTGAGGGCCATTTCCTTTACGCAAACGCTTAGGAGGATTTCCTCGGATTTCTAGCACTACGTACTTAACGCCTTGACTCTTGGGGCCTATTTCTCAAAAGCTCCGAAACTTATTTTGGCCCGAAAGCAATTCGTGAGACTGAAAACCAGCTTACTCTAAAAAACAGATCTTTGAAACATGTTTTCATCACTTGAAACGTTTTCCTTTTGAAGATACTAGCGTTTTATGTCACCCGAAATTTTAGTCGAAACTTTCGAGAAACGAACCTCTGGGAGTGAGACGTAATAGATTTTACTCTGTCTAATACGAATATATTTTACTTGTCAATGGAAGGGGGGGGGGGGGGGGAAGGGACGGTGGTTTAAGAATCGATTGTTCAAACGGATTAAATCGAAGTTAAGACGATCATGCTGAACGAGTTTAAAAGCGTTTGAACTTTGATTCAAACTCCATCTGTCATAGCGAAAGCGGTCAGCGAAAGCTGAATGAAATTAAAGCATGCCATCAACATTGCTACGTATGCGCATGAGCACTAATCGATCACTTTAAATTGTATCCATAGCAACAATCGAACAGCGGCTGCAGTTCGAAGTGTTGAAATCGTTTGCCATGCTACCCGGCCCGGTATCTAAAAACGTTCAACAACGTTGGAAAAAATTCAATTAACGTTGACGCTCTTTCCACGGCCCTTTAATTTCTACAACTCTTTTGTAGTATGAATTGCGTGTTATGACATTGGGGGAGTTATCTTATAATGTTACGCATTTATTTCATTTTTCAGACTAAATTTGACTTTGGAGTCTACACAGTGGACTGGACTATTCTTTGATTACGAACTTGGAGGTAAGAGTTGGATGAATGTTTTTGTGGATTATGGCGCAATCTTGCGTGGTCTAATATTTTCAACTTGACAACTAACAAGTTAGCGTGCTTTTATGATTTCACATTACTTAAAGTCATAATTTAACATGCAAATTACGTACCAATTTTTAAAGAATAAACTCGTATATACGGCTTTGAAGTTTAGCAAAATAATGGAAATTACCTCGTAGGTACTTGCATTTTTGGTGAAAGGTCGAATTTGTTCACTATGTGTTAAAGCGTTGATTCTAGCGTGACATAGAGTGACCGACAATGACTCTCACTGAGCCCGGATTACGTTGCGGTCATTTGCACGCTACCATGTGCTTTTCAGCAAAACAGTCTTCAAGACTAGTTGTTAACCCGGAAACATAACATTATGCATACCTGCAGAGAACGGAAAAGTAATGTACCTAAAACGTAAATTTAAGAACTTGTGTTCGGGGGAGTTCCCTGATAAAAGCAAACGCATATGGCAAATGGCAATACTCCAGACTTGAAAACTATTATTTCAAAAATCAAAGGGAAAAAAAACCCGAAGTAAACAGCAACATCTGAGCAAAAAGAGGCTTGCGGTAAAAGTTTGCGCGAAAATGGCACGTGCTAGGCTTGAGCACCAAAGTTGAGGCCCCACTTGCTCGAAGGTCGGATCACGGCAGTACGATGCTGAAACGATTGAGTCAAACCGTTGGCCGTTAAGCAAATGGTCGAACTGGGTATATTATGGGAATACATTCCTTGATACGGCACCTTCATGTATATTAATTAGAGCTCAACTAGTTGCGCTGAAACTGGTAGGCTCAATTCGCGGTTTTTGCTTTTTCATTTCAGAGAGACGAAGGTCAAACCTCCTTTACGAACACGTGTCTCCAATCAAGGAATTGCCTGTTTATGACATGGACCTCATTTATCTATCAAACCTTCTTACTGACCTAATCACTGCTCTTCCTCTCAACGAAACCACGCCAGTTACTGTTGCTAAATTCACGGACTTCGTTTTCGCGCTCCGCAAGTTAAACCTCTCTTCTGTGGACTCACTGTGGAACGTGTTCTACACTTGTTTACCACCCACGGAATACATAGACTTGTTCACGAAGGAACAATGTGAAAAATCCCAGTAAGTACCCTCCAGAAAGGCCTTGTACACTTCAGAACATTTTATATTACGCGGAATTCTTCTGTAACTGAAATTTTGTCCGGTTAAATGATTTGAAAATTTCTTTTGTTGAGACGTTCGAGCGCTCGAGGGACGAAGCACGAATTTCGCATTATCCTCTCCTCTCTTGAATCTGCAACATCTTGCCGCAACAAAATGTCGCGTTAAAAATCGCCCTCTGCGCCATGTTACACGAGACAACTTTAAGACCGTCAGACTCACAACTATTTGCGGGGGCGGAGATTGAAATGCCCTGGGTTTGCCCAGGAGATGTCAAAGCCCCGATTTGACCAGTTCGTTGTCTCCATACCGGACAGGTTCTTTAAGGGTAATAAAGCAACTGCATAAATGGCGGCCAAAAATGTATTATTTTGTTTATGTGCTAATTAGACTCACCAGCGTCGTTTGCATGGACAAATTACAAAAGAAATGTTGCTGGAGAACGAGGCTAGTGAGTCTAATTAGCACATCAAAAAAAAAAGAAATACATTTTCGGCCGCCATTTGTGCATTTGTTCTATGTTGGGCAAGTTTTGTTGTCATATGATCGCTGCTGCGTATTCCAAAAATCCATTTTGCAGGGTGTCATCTCTCCCTCAACCCTCACACAGTATTCGTAAGAGATGCAACATCTTGACCCCAAATTTTTCTATATCTTTTAAGGTCGTATTTGGTGGACGCTTTTGCTCAATGTGGTAGTGGTGATTGCATAAGGCAGATCTTCAGCATACTTACTTCCCCCGTTGAAAGTCAATTAAAACCCGAACACGTGCCTATACTTTGGTCTGGACTAAACGCCGTGCAGAAACCTTTTACCGAGATCTTTGATCGTGTACTGGTAAGTGAAATTAAATGCAATTTAAAAGTCGATAGTTTAAATAGCCGTTTTCGATTTGTAAAGGCTCGTTTACACAGAGCGATTTTATCGCGCGACAAGAGCTGCGATCGAACGGCGATTTTACGGCGACAGCAAATCGCGCGTGTGAACAGCCGGAAGGGACTTTGCTGCGATTTTATCGCAGCTCTTGTCGCGCGATAAAATCGCTCTGTGTAAACGAGCCTTAAGGGACTTAAAGATCTACGAATGCGACGTCATCAAAATACAACTTTACAATATACTAATTCTCATACTCGTATATCTTTATTTGCCCTCGGATTTATAGTAGTTCGGTGTAGCTAGTATCTCTGAGCATTTACCCTCCCAACCATGATACACCACCACAGAAGACAGACCACAACACCTGGAACTCCATGCCATGCTCAGTCTTTGCGAAAAGCGTATGGGTTCTTTTACGTCGCACAGGATTATGAACATTAAAGGGTTGTGAGACGGGGCCTACGGTTTATGGTCCTTATCCGGGAAGACTAGAGAGTCTAACCATTTGCAGATGTCATGACAGAGACAGCACTTTCTGCTCAGTTATTTAAAGAACCTGATTGCAATATGACTAATAGTCCTCTAGTAGCGCAGCCAATTAAAACGCAGGATTTGCATTAGTCCACTAGTTGGGTGATACTAATTCTACTGAATTGTGTATAGCATTGGGAAACTAACTTATATTACTAAATCGTAGGTTTGTTTTTAAGAAGAGGGAAAAACCGGATAAAAACATCTCGGAGCAGAGTAGAAAACCAACAAACTCAACCCACATATGACGTATATGATGGGAGACGAGTGCTCTCATAATCCTATAGTTTAGGGAATTTGTCATTAAGTGTCTCATTTTTTCTCATTCCTCTTTATTCTCAATTTAAACAAAAGGATCTTGAGTACCCTAAGAGCGCTATCCTGTCTCTGGGATCATTGATCAAGAAGTACTGCCAGCAAGAACCAAAGCTTTGCTTAAGCGAGATTGTAAGTTGTCTTTTAAAAGCTCGCTCGTTTGGCTTAGTGAATAAGAAGCCGTGTTGCGCAAATAAACATTTCATTTATTATAAATGAGTGAAGTACGTTCCTCCGGGTGAGTGTTGTCCTGAGAAGGACTGTTTATCATGACATGCACTGGCGTTTTCACAACCCGAGAAGAAGTCATTTTCAGAGTCAAATGATTTGTGTAACGTCGTTAGATGGCATAAACACTGTAGTCGTTGTTTTGATTGGTCGATGTTCCTTTTCCGCTCAGGTTGTCGAAACGTCAGTCAATAGGGTTTATAAGCAAGGAACCATTCATTTTCTGTTTTTACTTTAAAACCGTTCGCACCGATCCAGTTACAGGGTACTTCGCGCGGATTGTACAAGATGAACAACTTGTTTATCTTCTACAATACGCACGAACTAACCTGTAACTGGATGGCTGCGAACGATTTTAAAGTAAAAATAGAAAATGAATTGTTTATTGTTGTGCCCACATTGGCGTCAAAACCTAAAATTTGGTGATTTCACGTTGTTTGTTTTGTGAAGTACAGCAAAAAAATGCACGGAAATTCGTGCTGCGCGTCCAGCACGAGTGTTTTTCCTTTTTTAACCAATCACATATTTGCTTTGTGGCGTTGTCCTTGCTGTAACCGTTAGGGATTAGGGACCTTTAGCTCGGAGGACGAGGACGATTACCAATTTTGAGTTTACTGTACTGAGCATGCGCATAAAGTTTGGAGGCCGACATTTTTGGAAGTGCGCGTGCTCAGAACTGAAACTCCAATCTCGACCCCAGAGCTCTTCTCTTGCCTGAGGGAGAGAAGAGTTCTGAGGAACCCTGAAACAAAGTGTCTTCTCCTCATTGGTTTTCGTGAAGAACAATCAAAAGCGTCTCTAATAGGCGCATTCATGTTAGCACGAGGAGTGGGCATGCGCTACGGCGCCCGCGACGAAAACTTCACTACAAAAACTGAAGTTTGCACGATCGTAAGTCTTTCTCGATCATTCCATCTCGTTCACTTCCTACAATGCGGGCGAATTATCCTAAAAATAAGTTGGTAAGAGAGATTTCAGAGTAAGAATAGAGAATGACAGATTTGCACTTGTATGCTCCCGTTGTCGTCAAAACCTCAAATTTGGTGATTTCACGTCGTTGTTATGCAGAGTACCGCAATAGTGTGTGCTAAAATGTGTTCCGCACGTGCAGCACTATTCTTTTTCTTCTTTTAGAGTGGTTTTCAATTGAGTGTCGAAAGTAATTAGCGAATTGCTTTAGTTTTGCATTACTTCACTCAGTGATTGGTTCAAAGTTCTCGCGCCACTTTTTCAACCAATCAGAAGTGAAACCAAAACCAATCGTGCCCGGCGCGTGCACACTTTCGTTGACGTGGAGGTCGTTGTTAACTAACCCCCTCCCCCCAAGATCTTCTTCTTAGGTAACCTCGGCACGTGTTATTAGCTGTTTATTGATGCAAAGCGATGTCTTTTTCAGGATGTCAGCGCCAAACATGCTGTGGATTTCCTGGAAAAACCACTACCACTCTGTCATGCAACACCAGATACGGTTGATGACGTGATTTTGCGCCTCAAAGCTCTCGGAAACGCGGGAATAATGCGTTCGAACACGACAAAGCTCGTCGAGTGCGCACTAAACGCCAATTATCTCAATGTTTCCGTAGTCGCTGTGGAGACCATTCGACGTATGCCTTTTTGTCCGGATACTTGGAAGTCATTGAAGTGGAATGTGTTTGCCGATTATGGAAAAGATCCCGAGCTCAGGATTCAAGCGTATCAGACTTTGATGATGCAGTATACTTCGGAACAGTTTGTGAATTTCGTCGCTGGGGTGCTGGATGGGGAGGTCAACACGCAAGTTGGAGCTTTCGTGTTTTCCCATCTCAAGCAGATGAACGATTCTGTGGAGCCAACTTTCGGGAATAAGTAAGTAAATTCTTATAAGTTCTTCAGGAGGAGAATGAAGGACAGAGTTTAGCATAACGTGGAACTCATTGTATAACGCCCTTTGTGCGAATACCAAGCGCCCTCGTAAAAGGAATAGTCCTCAACAAAATTGGAAAATTTGTTTCACCAAGAAAGAGGCACCGAAATCCAGTACAGGGCTGCTAATACGTAAGACCGAAAAAAAAAAACCGGGCAATATTAAGCAATTTTCATGTCAGCAATCTTGGAAAAAGCACCTATTACAAAAGTGTAGTTGTTCGTTGTGGAAACTATCATGTGCCCTACTTAGTTGCGCGGGGACGAACGCGAATTAGTCATAGCGCCTAAGAGCACGAATCCTAACGTAAAATATTCGAGTATAAAAATGCTTATCGCCTGCACGGGTCATGATGGAAGGGTTGACTGACTTTGTGAAGTAGGTTCGATTCAGTGGAAACAGTTAAAGACTGAAGACGACAGACAGACAATTTGTAACTCCTCTCGTGAGTGATCCGTAACTAAACTCAATTTGATTTTTGCTTCCTCTAGGCTGAGCCTAATTATAAAGAATGCCTTAAAGGACCGAGCAACTCAATTGCGCGAGTTCAACACAGAATACAAGTCTCGCTTCATGCAGAAGAGCTTCTTCAACGGTAAGATCGTAACCAAACTAACGAAAATAAGAACGTGACATAAATGCCCGTGAGGGATATATACAGTAAGATAAATTTTAAATTCAACCGAGAGGGAATTAGATAAGTGTGTTGTTATGCCATTGGTGGGCTTTCTAGCACACTTACAAATAAGTCTATTTTTAGAGTATCCGTTCCCGCGAAAATTAGTTCTCATGTCCCTGAAAAAACACGGCAGAAACAATCACGCGCGACATGGCTTATCCTGATTAGTTAAAGTGGCGGCCCGCGTAAAGTGTATCTAAAAAGTCCATTTGACGGTGCTGGGGCAAGACCTTAAATTGATAGAGAAACACTCTTATCAAATCCACTCTTCATTGGACTAAGTATCCTCTTAAGAATTTACTGAGGGGAAAAACTAGTAAAATTGAGTTTCCTAATAAGGTATCTCACCTTTCTTTTCTGCTGATTTGCTTTTGATTTATGTGGTCGTTTCAACAATTCCTTTTTTTAGAGGAAAGCAATCTTGGATTTAGCTCGGAAAGCTCTGTGATCTACCATCCGGAGAGCCTACTCCCAAGGAGCGCGGGACTGAACGTGACTCTCGATCTGTGGGGCGGTGCCTTCCCCGTGTTAGAGACGAACGCGCGGTTTGAAGGTCTGGAGATCATCTGGGAAAAGCTGTTTGGAGAGAAGGGTTATTTCCCAGATAACAACATTCGAGGACAATTTCGCCCCACTGAAGAACAACCTAACAGCCTTGACAGATTGGTACATATTGACGAACTACAGAGCAAGGTAAGCCGAATCAAGTATCGGAGATGGCCTAGCAAAATACTGGCACTTCGAGAATTTATGTTCAATTTGATCAGTGGCTTCCCCGCTTCGAGTTGAGTTTGGTGTCACAAGGAGAAACCTCTTCGTTAGTCAGTTTGCGATGCCAGCCACGCATGCCAAAGTTTGCCTTGCTAATTATGAATAAGACATTAAAGTGTTTTACTAATCCTACTAAAGAATAAAATAATGCTTGCAATCAAATTTATTCGAACATTTTTCTTTCTCCAAAAAAGTGCTTGTATCAGAAATGAAATCATTTAATAATCGCTTGTTTTCACTTTCAAATTTCCAGGGCGCCATCATCTTGAATAGTTGTCAAGTGTTATGATTGCCCTATTGAACTATTACAAAGAAATTTAGTATAATACCAAGAGCGCACAAGTACACGAAACCCTAACTTATTTAATGTGGCGGCGCTCGGGAAATTTGTAAATAAACGCTTTTTTTCCCCCAACAAATGTTACAGTTAACATTTTTTCCTTTGGTTTAAAGTTTTTTTTAAAGTTGAGGTTCCGTTTAAGTCTGATATCGCCATACATCACACCAAACCACATGCACCACACTCCATTCTACTGCACCGCACTATACCATATGACACTCCACTTCATTGCATCTCACTGAGGTACAATACATGTCACTGCACTACCCTACCCCTCGTTGGAAAAACACCTTGACTTGACAAGCGACACGTAAAATCTAGAAAGATTAGGACGTAATTTCGATTGTCGTTCCGTTTAAATCTCTTCTGTAGTAGTACTGTAGTACTGCCACTTAAAAGAATCCTTGAAATCAAACACGTAATATTTTTTTACCGTCACCCAGGTGAACTTGCGAAAAATGACGCCCAGTGGTTTCCTGTCACTGAAACTGTTTGGCAACGAACTGGACTTATTCACTCTGGAAGATCTGCAGTGGCTACAGGAGGATGACATTCCGCTGACCGATATTATCGAATTAATGCAGTCGTTGTCAAAGGGTATCAACAGAACTTACACCAAGAGTTTAGTGTTCATGGACGAGACCTACGTCATTCCGACCTGCCTTGGAATACCGCTGAACCTCAGCATTAACGGCAGTGCAATCACTAGCTTGTACGTGAAGGGCAAAGCGGACCTGTTGAATATGTTTTGGGGAAAGAAGAGGGCCTTGGTAAAAGGAACAATTAAACCCAGGTATGCATGTTAACTGGACAATGAGGTGATTCTGGGGCATTAAAACGAAAGGGTAAAATAAAACAAAAGGAAACCATTTCAGGGATGGCTCCCTTCCTTATCAAATAGAATCTGTTGTTATGTTACATCCGACATCTTGCATATAGGTACTTAAAAACAATGCGGTATAAGTCCACTGGCTCTTTCGTCCTAAAAAATCTGCTGCCATTTTCTGATGTTTGGCAGACCATCATAGCTGTCCAGTCGTGGAGTTGACAACATGCCTATGTTAGTTTGATGCGATTTGAGCGAAGTCATAGGACTCATCATAGCTTCTTCCTCGTTTCTTGTAACAATGGACCCACTCTTTGAACGTCAAAATATTGCCTCATTTCATATCCATATTGTCAACTGACTTTGACGGCAAACAGAAACTTCGTCCCCCTTCTTAAAATTGTTAAATCCACCCTTGAGCATGTGGGAAAGCTCGATATGACTCAGTAGTTGAAGGGCATATGGGCAATGTTACTCTATGATTCGAACACTGAATCCTTCAAGAGTCGCTAAACAAGAAGCTCATTCCGTCTCTTTGTGACAATCACTCGCCATGAGTGCACCTTGTAATTTGTGTCATGACTTTGTTTTTCTCTCTAGCGCTTCCATTTTGCTGTCTGGAAAGGTTACCCTTGATGCAATCCACTTCTCATCGGGCGTGCATCTGAACGGTTCCATTTGGACGTCTACCGAGCTGCAGGGCAATTTAACTTACAGCGAAGACAAGGGGCTAAAATCACACATCAACGTCACTGAGAAACCTCAAGAGATTCTGAACATTTCGTAAGTGTCTTGCTAATTAGGAATCCGAGATAGGGCTCCGACGCAATGGGGCATGTGGCTGAGAAGACTTTACCTACCTATTATATCAGAGAAGACATGAAATAATCGTACCTGTTTCTCATCGGTTTCACTTAACGCAAATCAAAGAGAGGAATTTTCTCAACACCCCTGACCTTTCCTCATTTTTCTCTGTAGGACCGCTCTTTTCCAGTATATTGATGGTACTGAGACACCTATTTCTGGACTGGAACATCGTAACAAGGTATGTGCTTGGATAATCAGGTACAGTTTGTAAGTTCAACAGCTCGTTGAAGCGCGAAACCCAAGAATTCTCTTACTCCGTACACCCGAACAAACGAAAAGTCACAAGCTATGACTTGTGACCACGACAATATTCGTAAATATTCCCATCTCAGGGGGACGAACGTTCTGACAGAGTAACTCTTTGAAAATGAGCACCAGATCGACCACAAAATCACCTGCTGGCGTAGATAAATTTAAGTCATATATTGGAAAGCTAAGGAAAGATATGAACGTTGTTTTGAGCGAAGGATCGTTAAATGGCTACTCAAGAATTATCTTATGTACACCAGAATAAACGAAAAATCACAATTTCTTTCTCCCTTCCCCTAATGAGCTATGATTTTTGACCACGACATTCCTATCTCAGAGGGACGTTTTGACAGAATAACTCTTTGAAAATGAGCACCGGATCAACCTCAAAACACTTGCTTGCGCAGATGAATTTAAGTCACATATTGGAAAGCTAAAGGAAGATATGAAACGTTTTTTTGAGCGAAGGATCGATTCCAAGTTCGTTCCATGTTCTGCATAAGATGAGAGTATGATGGAACGTATTTGAAGGTCTTTTCTAATTGCGCATAAGAAACGACGGTTTCGTTGCAAATGATTAAGTTGCTACATTAAATGTGACAACCTTTCCGGTTAGAAAATCGTTTCCGCGTTACATCCGCAATTCCTCTAAATGACTCTGCAATACACCCCACCATACTCTCACATCTTAAGTGCAGAAGCAGAAGAGCAATGAGCAGGTGGCTTGAAAGGTCGGTAGCAGAGCGCCGTTCAGCGCAATCCGGCGCCAAGTCCCCCTCGATACCTCACTGATATTTTTAAAAGCTTCTTTGTAATTTATTTTTTAAGTTGCTTCCTCAACTTCAATGATCTTTCGTTTAGTAAAAAAAAAAAATGCAATGATTTTGAAACGTGTGTCCGTTTTCCGTTTTATTCCATTAACTTTCACAGACTTTTTTTTTGCAGTTGCTGTAACTCCAATACAGAAATGTCATAAAAAATAATAAAATACAAAAAAAAAAATTGAAAAAAATTGACAGACTATTTTTTTCTGCAAACCCTAGCAACATACGCAACCAATGAGATTGCGGATTTGATGATATAATTATTTGTATTATCATGATTTGCTTTGGATTTTGCTTCTTGACACTTGAGAAAAAGCCTGCGTAGATACTACTAAAGAGTATTTCCTTCAAAAGATGCCCCTTCGTATTGGAAAATGAAGACAATACCTTCTGTCAAGATTAGTGTGAATATTTTACTTTTTTTTATTTAGACTGGAATGTGTGCCACAGATCTCTTCAACAGCACCTTACTCATGGGTTTAAACCTTTGCTCCAACATCTCCATTCCAGTGGCTTGGTACAACAAGACGGCGCCATTCTTCCCCCTCACTGGTCCTGCTAACTTCTCTATCTACCTCAACAAGACAGATCCCCTTTTGACCAACATCAAATTGGCAGCCCACATTACAAACCCAGACAAGTACACGAACAAGACCATGATCTCAGTCTGCACTCCAGGAGCTTCTCATGAACGCAAGTACTTTTGGAACATTACTCTAAACCGTACCGAGGAGATGCAACGGTGGAACCTCAGTGTTGGAACTCACCAAGAGAATGCATCCACCATCGACTTCATTCATGTTCCCTTGTCCCAGGCCCTCAACATCACTGTTAATGCTACACGTAATTTCACCGCGTTCTACTTTCACCGCACATGCGCAAAGACCCATAAGATCAAGTATGGCCTGGAGTTGAACTTGACCTTATACAACCGGTCGCTGTACCATTCTTTCTTTGTCCAGAATGATACTCACGACTGGATCGTGGAGACCAATACGACCCTTTGGAATAGAACAGACAACACAGCAATTTCGCAGTTGTATCTCAATTCATTGTTTAACCTCAACGGTAACGCAACTGGTAACGTGACTCTCAACATCACGGATACTCCACTGAATCTCACGTTTTTTCTTCAGGGCCTGCATAATATGACTCAACTCAGCTCCAACGTTTCTTGGAACGTCAGCTGTCTGGCCTGGAGTACCCCAATTTTGAACAACAACATGACAATTAATATGACATATTTGAATACCACAAGCGAGCGCAAGACTCAAATGAATATTTCGTACAACGGGACCCAAGTAATGTCTTGTTCCGGGTGGTGTGTCAACTCCACGGAAAGGAACTCTACTGTCTTCTTTTGTAGCACAAAAATGGCCAACACGAAAACCTCACTGAACATGACCGTGACGAATGCTTCAGGCGGCTTAAAGATATGTCATATGAATGTCACGCACCGGAATATGTCGTTCACCCTGAACACGACTTGGATGTATACTAATCTCATCAAGAATGTCAGCTTGAATATGACCTATCTCAATCACTCCATTGTCCTGTCTGGATCCATAAAGAACTACGCCATTGAGAGAGGCATTTGTTTCAATTCCACATACTACAATGGTACGCAGAACAACTTCACCATTCTGGCAACGTGCTTGAGCTACGTAAACGCTTCAACGCAGAAGTCACTGGTTTTCAATATCACAAGCTTGAACAATACGGCCACTGTGAACACAACTTGGTTTGCCAACTCCACTGCCAGAGGAATACTGGTCAACTGCACTTACCATAACCAAACCGTATTCAATTTGACGGCCACTTATGCCAACACCATGACAACCAAGAAACTACATTTCAATTTTTCAATGGTGGGAAACTGGAGTGCTGAGCTCAATCATACGTTCTTCACCACTGAGTCCCTTAACGATGCCGATCAAATCCGGAGCATCAAGATCGCACACAGTATCAAGAATGGCACACAGGTGTTGGTTAACAACAGTTTTATGTTTAGTTTTTTCAACACTTCTACCAAGAAAGACATCATCTTCAACTTCACCTTCTTCAATCGAACATACGGAGCTCTGGTGTCCATGGTAAACAAGACGTCTTCGGAAATACTGCATCACATCGTCAATTTCCATGCCTATTCGCCTGAACAGAAGGTCACCTGGGTCGGTGTTCTGAAAAACTCCAGCAAACTGTTTAACCTTACATCTCTTTTGCAATATCGCCCTCAGGAGGTCCTCAACCACACTGTCGTTTGGAGCAAGGAACTTAACCGCATCAATGTCTCTCTTGATGTCCTTCCAAACATAACAGTCAGCTTTAACTTCTCTGGTACGTTCAACTCGAGCATAAATGCTACAGCTAATGTGACTGCGTACAACCACACTCTCCTGTGGCACGGGCACGTCAGCAACATGAGTATTGTGTCTAATTTGACGTTGTGGAACCGTACCATTGAGTTTGTCACCAAGACCTGCAACGTTTCCCAAAGTGCGTTCTTTAAAATCAGGACGTGGCATCACTTCAACAAGACTCTATGTAATGGCTCCGTCAGCTTTTACATCAACGCAACTGAGAGAATCTCCTACTTCAACGTGAGCCAACAGAGCGTGAACTATTTCTTCAAACTATTCTCCAACAACGACACGCACATTAATAGCACCATCTACAGGATCAATGGCTCTGAGGTGTACATGGAATGGAGCAGGGAAATAAGAGAGGACAAAATCGTGCAAGAAATGATAAACATGACTTCGGTAAGACGTATGTGGAAGGCTTTGGACAATGCGACCTTTAACATCCCAAGCAAGTTGAAAAACATCACTCTAAACGTTTCCTTGAGTGGCGCAAACATGGTCACTTTCCGCCGACACTTCAAGTACGTGTTGAAGAACATTACTCAGGAACTATTGTCTTGGAACTACACCACGGAGAATGTCACCGAGAACATATTCAACCTTACCAGGCATCTTCTCAATGTGACTTCTTGCAGCATACCGAAGGTCACTGCAAAGGATTACTTGAAGTATTTCCATGGTGAAAACAATACCGAGGTGAACTACACCCTCTTCTACCACAATTTGGCCCAGGCAGTCTATCAGATCAAGAGGAGCAACGTCAGCTTGGAGAACATCACCGAAGAGCTGATCCTTATCGTGCAGAATTTCACTGATCAGGTCAACACCACAGCCGTCTTGGGTAATCTTACGTTTATAATCAAGAACTCGTCTTGGTTCAACCAAAGCTATGAGGCCTTCATTCATAATTTCACTACCTTTAGAAAAAATATCACACACAAATTTTCTGCCTGGCTGAATATGACTGTCAGCGAGTTTGGAAACCTGAACATCGCCAACAAGACCGTGAACTTTTACCTGAAGGCATATCACCCAGCACTTCACAACCTTACCCTCGAGTTCCTAAACGTCACTCTCAACTTCACAGAGGCTTTAGTGAATGTCAGTTTGATTTTTAGAAATTTCACTCATAATGTCACTGAATACTTCCTCAACATAACACACCCTGTGTTGTTCAAGATAAATGATGAAATTCTCAAGAATATTTCTGGCTTTGTCAACAGCTCTTCGTTCCTCGGAGGAGTCGTTTACCCTATCTTTATGAACTTCACAGAGGTCTGGAGCATCAGTATGACCGACCTTATGTACGAACATATCGATAAGAATTGCCACAACGATACATCGCTTGATTGGATGGTTCATTTACTTCGTTACCCAATCAGAATCACGTTGCAAATGCATAACATCTCTTCCAACGCATCCTTGTACACTGCCATCGAAGGCTTGTTCAATGAATCCCTGGCGATGTACAACACCACGGTGCGATCAACGGCTTGTCGTGTAAACAAGACACACGATTGGCTTGTGAACGTGACTGACTTTGTAGTTATGTTCTTAAATGACAGTGTCAACGTTCTGAACGCGACAAGCAACAAGACGACCCGACAAATCATCGAATTTTACATCAACAATACCCACAATATGACAGTGCAACTCCACAACATGACGATCCAGCTCCTGACCTCCACGAACTTTAGTAAACCACTGAACGAGTCATGGGTGCTCTTAAATGTGACTGGTCATTACAAGAACTGGACTCACAGGTACGTAAGAGAAGCTTTCATCGATTTATGGTTTTGCACCCAATGTCTAAAAATATAATAATAATAATAATAATAATAATAATAATAATAATAATAATAATAAAAACTGACAAGTATGCGCCGTTGAGATGGGAGATGCGCCAACAGTTCCCCGGCCACACTATCACACAGTTTAATGTGATAGTTGATGTACTAGGAGGCTACTCTATGGAGACGGCGGAGAAAGTTAGGAAGTTTTTAGGTTTGGATAGAGGGAACCAGGTTTTGTTTAATATGCAGAAGGCAGTTTTATCGTACACCCTAAACATGGCAAGGTCATTCAAGGTTTCGACGAGTTATTAAGGAATATAAACTCTTGTTCCTTTCTCAAATGTTGGTTCGTTAGTTATTACCAATGGTTTGTAAATAGGTTTAACAGTAGGGATTGTTACACAATAGTGCCTTTTCCTACTTATATTTGTAAGCATACTTACGTACTACATACTGCATAATAATAATAATAATAATAATAATAATAATAATTTAATTCTTGAAACAGCGCATACAACAAACGTCTCGATGCTCTGTACAATCAAAATTATAAAAAAAGTGTATATGTATGTATATCTAGAAAGATATATATACAGCCACCACCGGCCCACACACCCATATATATACAAAATAATAAAATGTAATTAATCATTCATAAAAATGTCTGAACTAAAATGTCTTTAACTTAGATTTAAAGGAGTTCAATGAGAGTTCATGCCTTAGCTCATCAGGCAGCTTATTCCACAATACAGGACCTATGACAGAAAATGCTCTGTCACCATATGTTTTTCTTATAATCATCAGAGTGTTCAATACACTTTTTTAGTACTGTTAAGTTAACTGTTTGCCACTTCCCCAATTGCTAAAATCACCTTTTCGAAGAATAACGAAGCACTTTGCGCATAGTTTTATCTTCCACTTTGCAGGGTCTCTTACATTACAAGGCGGAAGAGCAATCCGAGAAGAACGTACCTGGCCTCCTTGTCAAACAATGTTCCTCTTAAGTGTTTTAATAAGTGATTGAACTTCAAGATTTCAGTGACAAACTTGTACCTTACGTAAACAAATAAAAATCATTGCATACCCCAGGAAGACCTCTCTGATCAAAATTGAAATAAATCAATTCCTCCAAATTCGCAAGGTTTAATGCCCCGTGATGTCCCCTAAACCACTGTGTAAAGTTGAAATTTAAGGTTAAGAATAAATGATGTTTAACTTCGTCCTTTTCGCCTTTACAGCATGCCCTGGACACGCCCTGTTCTCCAGAAATGGAACTCGACTATGTTCCAACTCATCAGCATAATGCGAAACCACAGCTGGCAGAATTCCACGCGATACGTCTTCCCAAAGATGGTAAAATACACAGTTGTGCCAATAGAGAGTTATATCTACATGATGTCTTGGTTGTTTTCAGAAATTAAGTACAACAGCACCGTGACGGACACTACATTACAAACCACAATTATTTCTCCTGTATCCATTGGTGTGAACTATACACAGGTAATAATAATAACTTCATTTTTACACGATAATATTTAAAGGTGAATAGCTTGTGGGATCGTGCACAAATCAAATTAATACATATCAAATCATATTGGTTTTTTTAGGTCTTCTACGACATCGCGATTGGCTACATGAACCTGACAGCAAAGTCGTTGAATTTCACCAGAAACGTCACCCAGTTCCTCCTGAATAGGTAATATACTAAAAATTGCTCCAAATCTTTGCTCAGCAAGTTTTCGTGTTTTAAGCAGTGGACGAGGCCCGGACGTTTGGCGTTTTTTCTTCAGCTTGACGAAGCCACTTGTGCATTGCCTCTGTTTGGTTACACTGACGTCCAAGAATGCTCCTAATCAAATGCGCACCAAAAACGTCACGAATATTTCTTTCATTCGGACACCAACCACCTATTTGCAACTGGGATTAAGGTTGTTTTCACTGTAAGATTATGTCACTTGAAAAACAAAGTTATAATGTTTTTCTTATTTCCTTTTTTTGGACACAAGTTAATGTTAAAGTCGAGGAAAAAGGTAGCGGGGCACTTTCTGATTTAGAGTACCGGTATATGTAATTTCAATATATTTAAACTGCAGAATGAACTCTGGCGTTATTAAAATCAACCTGAATATTTGTAATGTAACATCTCTGCCGAGTACTTTGACTGTTTCATCCGGATTCCTAACATAAAAAGCTAGGTCTTTGATACATGAATTTAGAAACCAGCTTTAAGCAAGGTGAGACTGATGTGGAGCATGGTCAGTACCTATGAATGCATGACCACGATGTGAATTTTCATGACAACCCTACGATATAAAATTTACAAAATAGTCTTGAGGGCATCTGACCTTAATAATATTCTTTTTTTTTATCCGTAGATTCAAATTCATAACACTGTGAACTGTATTTAGAGAAAAATGGCGAACAAACAAAGGCAAAAAAACAAACATGCAAACAAAAGTTTTTATATCAAGTTTTACTATTTGACGTTTGATCAGTGATTTGTCGGTTTACTTCGTCAAGGAAACTATTCGCGCCACTGTTAAGAGCCAATGTCAATAATACTGAAAGCAGGAGAAAATGGATCGACTCTCATTTTTACATTTTTATGCACCATTATTTCTCCATCCACAGTACATATAATTTGAAAGTCGAAAGCTACAACGCCAGCAAGAATTGGACCCAGGCAATGTACAATTTGACCTTCTCATTGGTTAATGCCACATTTGGCTTCGTGAACGGCTCCTTGGTGAACGAGACGATTTGCCATTATGCCCACCTTCCAGATTACATCTATTTCAAAGCCTTAAATATGTGCAACTCTACAGAGCAATCCTGTAAAGACGGTGCGTGTATGGTGCAGCAGGGCGTGCTGAAGTTCTTGAACAAGAGCATGTCGCCGATGTTTGCTGTGGTTATGAAACTGAAATCTCTGAGTACATTGAAGGCAGTGGATGTTGTGGAATGGCTTCAGCCACAAAGTAAGCCGTGTGTGTGTTTGTGTGTTTGTAAAGCTGTCATATAAACGGCATGCGAAGAAGTTATAACTTACATTTTCTCTTTGGAGGACCTATTGTAGGTCTAGTAAACCTAGAGCTTGAAATCGGAAGGTCAGGTTCGATCTTGTCCACGGTTGAAGATTTCCGATCCTGACTATACCCAAATCAGTGCAGATCGAGGAATGGTAATCACTGAGAGATGTTATACTTTTGGTCAATTCAATTTGTCTCTTTTTCCTAGACATGACCGCTATGACCTTTGGACGCAGTCACATTTACACCTTCGACAAGCGCTTCTTCAGTATCCCAAGCCTCACAAGACCCCAGTGCCAGTATCTCGTTGCGCGTGACTTCCAGGACGGCAACTTTACTATCGTGGCCGCCTCCGATTCCATCACTATAATCACTAAAGACGCTTTACTCAAAATCTACAGAGATGGCCGTGTCCGATCTCAAGGCATCAGAATGCACACCGTGTTGGATAGCCAGGTGTATGAGGAGTTGCCGGTGATGTTTGAACGCACGACCGTTATCAGAGACGGGGCTTTCATCAAAGTGAATGGCGACGTGAACGTGGAATGCGACATGGAGCACTTTGTGTGCAGTTACATTGTCTCTGGCTTCTATCACAACAGAACGGCTGGTATGCAAGTAAAGCTTCATAGATTACAAATTACAGAAGCTATTATTCCAGTTGCCGTTCTTAACACCGGACAGAAAATTAATACGCCGTTACCCGTTACTCATCCTTATTAGCATGTCAAATTCCGAATCTCTCCCAAAAATAACCACCAGTGAAAACGTATAAGGGATGTTGGTCACCATGATCACTTGTCCTAGCAAAAGGTTCATGAAGTGGAGTTCTTTTGACAAATCTCTTGCACTTTTCTACTCATGAGAGTTTATTTCGAACGCGTCTTTATGAGGTGACGTAAAGTTTGATGATTGGAAAAAGGCAGCGAGATTCCGGTGACGTGGCAAGTAATGGTTCAGCTATCCTTAAGCTCTCCTCTTGCACCACATATACGTCTTATTTGTCTGACCATGATCGCATGCTACGGATATAACGGCTTGCGTCAATTAACAGTTATTTTCCTTACTTTTTTTCACCTTTCATTCAGGCCTGCTTGGCACCAACAATGGCGAGCCAAGCGATGATTGGCTCTCTCCAAGTGGAAAGAACAGGACTAGAGTGGACGACTTTGTGAACTCGTGGCTTCTTCGAGGAGACGAAGACTGCAAAGTGGCGCCCGAGTTTGAGACTTGCGAGAGATTTGTATTAGAGAATCGTTGCAAAGAGTTGTTCGAGAACGAAACGTCACCTCTCAGCAAATGCTTCGCGATGGTAGGATACTTTGAGAACAACCCGCGCATTGAACCTAATGATAAGAACGACTTTGAACGCGATTTTTTTAGGCCACATTTTAGCGATTTCAATCTCTCAATTCGACGATATAGTAAAAAATTGATGAATGGCCAGTAACCAAGAGAATATGAGGCAAGAGAGACTCTCCTACGATGAAAATGATTTAAAATCTATAATTAGCTCTTTCTCATACTGCGTGGTTATTTCAAGGAGGACACCTTATTGGTCAGTTGGTGTGAAAACGGTCCGGGCGGTCTTGGGACAAGAAATAAAAATAGCCCTTCGCAGCATGAGCGCAATCTAAAAATAAATTTCAAATAATTTTCATAGGGCACATATTCTCTTGCGTGCAACTTCTCAGATATGTTGATTTTGCATGTCTGTTCAAATTTTGTGGGACAGAAAGAATCCACTCACTATTCGAAAAGAGCAGTCTCCAGTTTTGTGGCCTTGTCCTGGGCGGGGTCACCTTTCACTCAATTCCTCGTTCATTGTAAATTGCGTAGCATGCCGTATAACAAAAGGCCTCAAAACATCATTGTACATTAATCATAGGAAGCTTCGAGGGTAGTGGCCAAGAATTCACTCCTCTTTACTTTTTGAAGGGAGACTAAGAATAGTTATATGATGCCCAAAAGTACACATAAAGTAATAAAAATGGTGAAATGTTGATTTTTTTCTCTCTTCTTATCAACCACAACTGAAGGTCAATCCACTCGACTTCAAGACCGCTTGCGAAGCTGAATACAACGTTTGCTATCTGGACGATCCAGTGAGCACGCTTCATTGCAACACGACCGCGGCTTATATCAGGGAATGCAAACGCCACGGAATAAAGATTGCAATGCCTGATGAGTGCTGTAAGTTTGAATTTTCTTAACGGTAACAAATTATGAGCCCCAAGCCAAACACCGTTTGTTAGCGCCTTTATACATTGTCCCCAAAAGCGAACTGTAATTGGCCACTGTGCCTATCACCCTAGCTTTGCCCCACAAATAAGAAAGAACAAAAACCAAATTGCGCCATATGATAATGTTACACAACCAAACTCGCTCTGTCAAAATAAATGAATTTTGGCTTCACTGTTTTTATGGTCCTTTCCTTCGTCTCTTTCTGTATATAAGAACGCACAACCTAAATACAATACAGGGAAGATTTAATTGGAACACTTAACGAGAGGTCAAACATTTTTGTGTCAAAACACCAGAACAACTCCCCACCCCAACCGTCACCATCTCCCATTATTTAATGTTGGAGACGCGAGAGAGGGGATCAGTGTTCTCACAAATGTGACGTGTGTTGTAGGTCAATATCCGCCCATATTGACTGAACAGGTCTCCTCAAAGCCCCGTACTTCTCCTACCTTGACTTGTTTTGTGGCAATAATTCTACTGACCTTTTCCTTTCTACAAGTTATTCTAGTTAATTATCTCTTTCCTCTTTTCTCCAGCATCTTGCGTCTTGCATCTTGAGAGTAATGGCGATGGCATCACTGTTAGGAAGAATGTCTCCTGGAGGCAAGATCCCAGCCGAAAGGTAGACGTCGTTTTTGTGAGCAGTGAAGGGCAGAGTATGGAATCAGTGGTATCCCTGCTGCCAGATTTCGTCAAACACCTTGACAAAAACTTGAAAGAACACCAATTGCTCCCGCAATTCGGCTTGGTAGGATTCAGCGGAAAGGCACCTGTTCACAGGCCTGGCCACGTTCACACAATCAAGGGACAGTTCCTTGGAGATGGACAGGATTTCACTATTAAAGTGATAGAAAACATTGAGTACGCTATCAGGTAGGGAATCGACTATAGATTCAATTAAATCACTTTCCTTACTGATTCGACTGCAGTGACTGATCATGAGTAACAACCCGCACTCGAACACATGCGCAAAACATTTGGGCAAGAGATACGTGGTTTTCGTACTCTTTCGTGCTTTCCTTGTTTAAAAAAGACATCGGTGTTCTTTGCGCAGACATCCCGACCTAAAACCTAGCCCCCACTCCTCCACTCAAACTAGAGGGGAGAGGAGAGTAGAGGAGAGGAGAAGAGGGGAGGGGAGAGGAGAGGAGAGGAGAGGAGAGGAGAGGAGAGGAAAGGAGAGGAGGGTTAAGGGAAGCACAGGGATTGCGCAGTGGTGAGAGTACTCTCGACCGACCAATGTGTTCCGGGTTCTATTCCCAAACTCGGCGTCATGAGTGGGTGGAGTTTGTTTGTTCTCTACACTGCTCCGAAAGGTTTTTCTCCGGGTACTCCGGTTTTCTTCTCAAAACCCCGGCAACATTTGATTTCAATGTACGGTGTGCCTAATAGCCTATTTCCGAGTTCATGTCTGCCTTCTCCTCAAAACAAATCTAAGTGCAAAGTTTTTCTTATGAAAATTAGTTTTCATTCATATGTAAAGCAGAACTAATTACCATCACAAAAACTTCGCTCTTATACACGCTTTGAAGAGGAGGCAGATGATGAACTCGGAAATGGCCTATTGTTTCCCCAGCGCTAGATGACTTGACACTTTGATAAAAAAAGGGATTTTCACCTACTTACAAATATGCTCATCGTTGTTTTAATTTTCAGTGACAAAGAACCAAAACAAGGAACACCGAAGGAAAAAGGGCACCCAGATAGCGATGGTTACCTAGGACTAATGAAGGCAACGGAGTTTCCATTCAGAGTTGGAGCAACTAAGCTTTTCATTTTGATCACGGACAGCCAACGTGTGAATCATAGCGACCTCACCAAAGAAACCGTCGCTGAAGCGCTGAAGAATATCAGTGCACGGCTTGTTGTTATTGGAGATTTTGCGTAAGTAGCTATAACTCTGTGCAGGAGAAAAGAAACTTACGGATTTGTCGACAATCTTGTCCCAAATTTATGGCGTTTGTAGATTCCAAAATTTGCTGCACGGAACTAAATACTGTTACTGAAAAGGCACATCTTTTGGAATCTTGGCATTGCTTCAGTCGAAAAGGGAGAATGGAGACCATTAACACTCTTGACTATACATTTCTCGGATAATTCCTTTTTTTTAGTAAAAAATTATCTTCTATCAATGCGGCGAATCATGGTATTTCTTGCTATGGATTCCATCTATCGAAACATTTAGTTAATTTGCCATTTTCAAAAAAAGGCCTTTTAAGTTATTTGTCGGGGTGATCCTGTCTGGTTTCTTTGAAGTCCACAAGGTATATGACTTACGTACTTAGAGCATTTTTTTAAGGTGAAAGGATATTCTTGTTGAGCGATATTCGTAAAATATTCCCAAAGATTGACGAAATTGGACCCATTTACTCGTGTAGAAATATCTTAATGCCCAGTTGCTACCGACGTGTTTCAGAAGCTAAAGAACCTGCGCAGAACTTACATTTGTAAATTTACGCAACAATTTATGTGGTGACAGCCAACACAATGGTGGTATTCAAATCACGTGTACACCCTTGCTTGCAAATCCCAATGCAGTTCAAATGTTTCCCAATTGTACTCAGTATATAAATTACTAGACTGTTTTAAACAGTCGCTTACCTAGAGGGCCTGTAAAATAGCCGACTGGAACGAAAAAACGGAGGGGGACTGGGAAGAGGCGGGAAAAGGCCTCTTCCCCAGATTCTTCTCGTTTTTCTCCTCGCTCCAGTCTCGACCCGCTCTCGGATTTTTTGGTGCCTTCTCGACTATCCAAAAGGGGACTGACATCAGTCTAATAAATTTCAGAACGAACGATTGGTAATTTGGCTCCAGAATACAAATTTATCTACTACAACACACCGTGACGTCCTTTATGTGTCCCCATTGTTAGTACCGAAACAGGTCTCGTATCTTTTCATTCTTTTCTTGTTTTCTTTTCTTTGGAAATTGCCCCTCGATTA
>NC_090884.1:6431743-6434243 GCF_036669925.1 Montipora capricornis | reverse complement strand
GCACCCTACCCCTAGATCCACCCTTGACACAAACTTAGAAGTGTCCAGCTCCCAGATGACATTTTAGCTCACATAGTAGAGCAAGTGCAGGGCAATCGCATGGTCATGGGTTCACTGAGACTGAGTTTACAACATTGTTGCTGTTTGGACATTCAACAGCTTTCTATTAGCTTATAGAGGCTTTGTACATTTTTTGTATAGTGGAACAACATGGGGCACAAAGAGATGGCTCTATGAACACAGGAAGTACCTGTAACATTAAAGCTAATTTGCAGGTTGTAAAGTGATTCAAACCATGTAGTTTCAACAATTCCAAGAGTCAGACTCTCTTTGGACAATTGACCCACAAAGCTGCTTCACACAATAGCCATAAAACATCACTTATTGCTTAGCAAGGTGCACTCAATACTGTGATGTAATGGGTTACCGCAGTAAGGGGAAAGCTATCTAAAACTTGCTATATTTTTTTCCTTAATTTCTTACATCTCAAACTTGAACTTGGTAACCCCCCAGCAGATTTGGAGGCACAAGAAATTTTCTAATATGGAGGTATCCCTGTATTCACTCAAGAACTTTTTTCATTTTTGCAATGAGTTTCAACTTATCTGTAACCTCCTGAATACTGTACTCCTAACAAAAAATAAGAGTTACAATGTATCAAGCTCATTTTTGAGATACAAACATTTTTGGTTTAAATTAATTATATAATAATATTGTTGTTTGATACATGCTACCACAACATACATCTACATGTAGCTGGCATCAGGTAAAACATGATAATAATAATAATAATAATAATGATAATAATGATAATAGTGATAATGATAATAATAATAATAATAATATTATTATTATTATTATTATTATCAAGTATTATTATTATTGTTATTATTTATTATTATTATAGTTTATAGCTATTCACCTTAAGTTTAATAGTTAACAAAAGCAGAAATGTATTATTTTTAAACAATGGCTTGTACAATTCTAAGTGTACATTAGAAAATTTATTTTTCTTTGTTTTTAGCTCTCAGTAGAAATTCAAGAAGAGTGTCAAAACTCTCTGCAAAGCCAAGAACTATTACAAACAAAGCTAAAATTGAAATCTTTCCTAGAAGAGAGTTTTTCCAAAACTTTTCCAGGTAAAAGTAGTGATAGTAACGCTATCCTTGTATTTACATTAGATCTTGCAGATTTTAGTGGGGCTTTAAAGGGGCCACATTACGTTATTTTAAGGTGTTATAGGGAAATCTTTAGTTACTCATGAGTTGAAATTTTTGAAAATGGTGATGTGGAATTCCTTTATTGACAAAATTAGTATTACATCACAAACAAGATGATTTTGAGCAAAAACGACCTTTATCCAGGTGATTTGCTATAAACTTGAAAAACATTGGCCAAATGTTTTCAAGATTACCCAAATACAATCCGTTTTAATCTTGTGACAGTCCATTTGTGTCCTTTCATGCTTCTCTTTCCTTTTTCCCTACTTTTATGTCGGTCAACCGTTTTAAATGGTTATTGCAATGTACCATTTTACTTTTTAGGCATTTTGGGTGTGATGAAATTACATCATTTTGCTCGACATAACCTCCGTTAATTAACCCTTTAAGGTCCAAAGGGGGCCCCATTTACGAATAAAAATCATTGGCCGCTGGGAGTAAAAGAGTTAACTTACCTTGACACTCCAGAGTTTAAGGTGAAGCAAATATCACTTCAGAATTTTAAGTTTGCTGAAGCCCCTAGCAGTCTCCTTATTCCTTGGTTTTTTTGTTGTTCTCTCCCCTCCCTGCCCGATTAGCATTCCAAAACTGTGAAAGCTATAGCATGTGTATATTAAACGAAAATGACAGGAAAGTACTCTGATTGAGGCTGGAGTCACGTGGCAACAGAAAATTTTACCCATTGATTCCCCGGGGTTCCCCATTGATGGAGTAAAATACTTATAATAAGTCTGGCTGGTTTAGACCGGTTTGGGTGTCAAAGGATTAATTAATTAATTAATTAATTAATGGGGACAGTTTTTCAGCGAGTGATTAACGCATTGACTCTTGGGGGTTCTCCATTGACAAGTAAATTGTCTGGCGTTAGGCAGAGTGAAATACTAAGTATGGCTGGTTCAGGCTGGTTTGTGTGTCAAAGGGTTAAGTGGCATCTGAATATGGATCAATTGGCTCAGACATTTTTGGTTAAATCCACTGGGCATTTTCCACTTTAAAACTAAAAGTTCAACGGATTTGGTTGAAATTGGAGATACGAAAAAAAACCTGTAATTTTATTTTTATTTCACCTTCATACATGTATGTATTTTGCCTTATATTGGGCTGGATTTTTTTGTATCATAGTTGCACATCGGGCAATTAAACGTGAACTTCAGTTGCCCTGGCATGTTTCAAGTTGCTACTGCGGTGACCTGACAACTGCCAAGTTTCAGCTTGCCCTGCACCATGGCTGTATGGGGTGCCCATTAAGTCAGGGTCTAGAACTGTCTACCAGTTTTTAC
>NC_090884.1:6376743-6426743 GCF_036669925.1 Montipora capricornis | reverse complement strand
GCTATGGAAACAGCAATGGAGTATATAATAAGTAAAAAATCATACGAACTTGCTCGTGCATTTTGTGATTTGTGGTCGCTCATGTTTTGAAGGTTTTCAAATTGCACTCTCCTACAGCTTGTGCAATTTTGAGAACTTTCAAAGCGTCACTTCTGCCCATAAATCCCAAAAATTAATGCACTTGTGTTTCTACGACTTCCAATACTTATTAAATTTTTAACCCCATGTTTATATTGGTATATTGAATTCTTTTACTTTGCAGGTTTTCTAAGAAATTGTACAGTTGTACCTGCTACGGTACCAATTCTAAAATTTTTTGATACGAGAAGGTAAGAGAGTGCAAGTACAGTGTAATGACAACTTGCATGCTAGACTTTCCAAAAGTTCCTCAAGTAAACATTTTTTTTTTTTGCTTTTCTTGCTTGAATCTCTCACGACTTTAGGAGGTGAGGTTCATGAAGTGTAGCTTTGTGGTTAGGGCACTTGCCTTGAGATTTTGAGATTGGGAGATCTCAGGTTCAAGACCCATTGAATTTGATCCTGGCAGTCCCAGGTTCAACTTCTCAGCTGCATTTGTAAATAGCCAACTGGGTTGCCTCCGGCTGTTTGGGTGCATAACAGTTGTTGTTGTTTGTTGTTTCATTGATCAAGTTGTGTTTGATTGGCCCTGAAAAGCCCTTATGAGGAGAGGTCAATTAAGTCTGTCGTTAGCTTACTGGTTTGTGTTTCTGTCATGATGAGATGTTGAGGGGTCAAATTGTGCAGGGCAGTCATGGTCTGATATACCTGGTATAACAGAGTCATTCTCAACACCGTTTGGGTTGTTTTTAATGACCAGGTCTAAGATGTTTTGATTTCTTGTGGGTAGTTCGACCACTTGGGTTAAATTATTATCATCCAGTATATCTCCAAACTGGTAGTGGAGTGATGGATAGTTGCAAGGGCGAATGGAATAATTGTTTTATTAAATTCTCAACCTTCAGTTTTGCAAAATTTTATTTAAGTTTAAGAAACGACCGGAAAGTGATGCGACTTTTGGGCGCCAAAAATTTTCTGCTGAGCGACATTTGCCGCATTCATTTCCATGTAAGGTCAAACGCAGGTATAATGGCTGATGACCGAGATCCAGTGAACCAATGACAAAGCTAGAATTGCATTATCCGAGGTGGAGAATTTAATAATATTGTCTACTATATTGTTGATGACGCTGTGTTGTTATTTATTTTCATGAATTTTAGTGGCTGTGAGTGCGACATTAATATCAACAATACTGTGGTGAGTAGGTTGTGCATATATGTTGGAATGTAAAGTTTTTTTTTAAATGTTCTTATGAGGTATTGTATTTTCGTCTGTCGGTTTTAGGGCTATGAATAGCAAAGAAAAAAAATAATTTTTGATCTTGGATATTGCGCTTCTAGCGTTTTAATTCCAACTTTTCTGATTGGTTCACTCGATCTGGCTTATCATCTCATATACCGTATGACCTTTGCCACATCAGCTTCTGGCCGCTTTGTAAAATTCAGAACAGAATAATTCAATACAATTTGGCTTTAATTCCAAGTGTCCAAGCGTTTAGAATGAAATGAAAATGTTATTTAGAAAATTACTCCATTCGCGCTTGTTGGATATATGAGACTGATCCTATCCAATGGAATAATTGGCCTTTTTCGATATATTAAAATTCAGCTTGAAAGTAAGGCAGTGAAGACAAAGACAAAGAAAAGTCGATGATTTGTAATTATTTTTTACATTCATTCCAACGTGTTTCTATTGTATTTGTCCTCACTGCCTCACTATCAAGCTGAATGTTTGATATTTCGAAAATGGCCTATTGTTAATTATTAAAAACTAGATCATTGGATAATGCAATTCTAGAGTTTTGATTGGCTTAGCCATCATTGGGATATTCGCCGAAGTGGAGGTGGCAAGTGGTGGATATTAGGGAGTTTAAGATCTACGACGCGACGGCAGCGAAAACGTCACAAATTATGCATATTTAATGAGCAAAAACAATAGCTTTGCACGCTCTGCGCGTGCATTTTTCATTTTTGTACATTTCTTTTACGTTTTCTGCAAATCTACGACGTGAAATTACCAATTCTAAAGTTTTTCAGAGAACGTGAACACAAGGCAGTGAATTTGAATTTTCTGTCGTAGCTTCAACACCGCACCTCCCAATTCAGTTCCTGGAAAGTTACGCTAGTTTTTAGAAGTTAGATAAGCCAACATAATGACGAAAAAGATTAATTAACCTGAAGTTGGAATTTTAAATGACGTTTTCGTTACCGTCGCGTCGCAGATCTTAAACTCCCTATTTACTTCGCCGCCTCGCGGCTCGGTAAATATCCACCACTAGCCAACGACACTTAGGTGGATAGTTGTTTTAGTATATCCTAAAACAGTGGGATAATATACTGAGGACAAAAAGACGATTTTAACTCATTTATACCTGCAACGATGACAATATTTTCGGGCGCAAATCCCGCGTGAATTGCTCGGAGGTGAATAGCAAAGGATTTACGGAGTTTGAGTAGCTAATCAGAGCGTGCCGTCAACGCTATCCACTGTTCTAGTATATGCAAGGAGCTATCATACCATGTTGTAAAAATATCAGTAACTGTACGCAACAGGTTTTTTGTTTTTACAAAATAAAGTAGGGAAAATTTATCAATAATTTATAGACGTTACAATTAAGAAGGAAACTTTAAAAATAAACCAAAAACAAACGTTTTAAAGATGGATCGGGTTGAGCAAAATGATTTCAAGCGAGATGGCCATAAACGTTTTTTATGAAAATGGCACATTACGTTTGATCTGCAGGGCGTTAGGAATACTCACTTGCTTCGAGCTTATTGTGGAGGTAAGAATTTAAAATAATGGTGCTTGACAGAGTAAAATTTTAGCCGAGTTGTCCGGCTTGATCCTGACAGGCTGCCAGGTGCACTTGTATTTTGAACGTGACATTAAGCGTGTCAGATTCCAAAAACAGGAGACTTAAATTCTACGAAGGCGACGTCGACAAAAACGTCGTCTCGAAATATAACTTTGCACTGTGACTGTCGTAAGTCTTTCACGGTTATTCCATCTGGCTCGTTTGCGTCGTACATGTACAATGCCGTCGAAGAATCCTGCAAGCGTTGGAGAGAATGATAGGTTCACATTCGTATTCTACGCTATCAGCAAAACCTCAAATTTGGTGACTTCACGCGTCGTCGTTGTACAGAAAACCGCACGATTATTTGCTAAAATGCGTGCTGCACGTGCAGCACGATTATTTTTCCTCTTTTAACAAAAGATATTTATTGTTTTGTGGCGTTGTCGCAGCCGTACAACAAAAACAACAACAACAACAACAGCTACAGTACCGCTCAGAAATACGTTAACCAAAATATGCGCATAATACGCGTATATCTATACGCGTATGTGCGTATAACCATACGCGAGTACGCGTATGGTTATACGAACATACGCGTATAGATATACGCGTATATGCGTATACAGATATACGCGTCTGCCTCATTAGCTTGCTTATTGTTTTGCTTATTGTTCTAAACAATACACGTAGCTTGACAGCAATACAATAGTACATGACTACGAACTACATGACGAAGACGCACTAAAATGTAAATGTAAAAAAAATAAAATGTAAATGCTTTGTTTATAGTGGAAGTGCACTTAGCTATCAAGCTAGTTTACAGGCACCCCACTTTTAACAACGTGAAAGAAACAATTCAAAGTTAACAGAAACGTTATTAAGAACCCCAACTGGCAGGAGGCAACCAGTTGGCTATTTACAAAGCGTGGTAGAGTTGAATCCGGGACAACCGGAAACAAATCCTAACCAGAGGTTAGAACGGGATTTGAACCCGGAGCAGCCGCATGCAAACCCAACGTCCTAACCACTCGACCACGCACTTTCACAAACAGCTACGTTAATAGTCACAATGAAAAGTTTGTCTACCCAAATTTAGCAAGGCTAGTCGAGTTGGGTGGAGCAAAGATAAAATAGTTAATGAGTATATTTACAATGACAAAGATTACGAAAGGAAATAATTAATATTTAAGACAAGAGCGACTGAATATATACTGCATATACGGTCGAAAGCATTGGCGGAAATAACATGTTCTTAGGGTGCATTGGCAAAGAAGAGATAACGTACTGTAGAATAAACCTCATCTTCTTGTTTGTTTTTCCTAGTGGATCATCGCGTTCAACCTCTTGTCGTAATAGTGAAGAAGTGGGCCAAGAACCATGGTATAAATGATGCAAGCCAGGGAACACTTTCCAGTTATGCTTTGACATTGATGGTTATTCATTATTTACAAGGTAAAAATCCCTTATACTTCACTGAGAAAATTGTCATATTTGATAACTTTACGGTCGCTGCAAATATGGACCTAGTTAATCGTTCAGATCAACTCTCTTGCGAGCAGATTTCTTGCGCTGGAGAAACTCGAACCTCCGCCTACAAGCAGACAAGAAATGTACAACTGGGAAATGACTTCGAGATTAGTTGCTTCATAGCGTTATTTTTATTTACTTTTGTAGCTTTATTTCAGCATTATCATAATTTATATTATTATTCAGTTTCATCATTGTTACAATTATCATTATTCATACATTTTATTTTTATTTATTCTTTGTGTATTTACTTTTTAATTTTATTATGATAGTATGTAGATGTAGATATAAGTACATGATACATCAAACACTCAGTCACAAATATGCTTGTCTTTTTTTTCTTCAGGCGTGTGCAAACCTGCTGTAGTTCCTGTTTTGCAAAAAAAATACCCAGTAAGTGGTGTAAACATGATGTCTTATAATTGCACCACAGGCACTGTTTCTCTTTTTAAAGCAAGATTGATGCAGTGGTCAGAGCGCATGCGTTCCACCAGTGTGTCGCTTGCTCACTTCCAGGGCATATGGACGCGGTCGTCTTGTTTTGGTTGCGTTTGTTTGTTCTCGTCTCTGCTTTCCCCTTCGTAGGAGTTGCATCTGATTTGAGGGCCAACACTTACGACACAAGCTTAGTTTGTCGTATTGTCTTATGTTTCCCTCTTTCAAGTCATTCATGTCAACTATGGATGAGTTTTGAAGAATAAGAGTAGACCATTTTAGAGTTGTGTGCTCAGTTACCAGGCCTTTGAATAAAAGCGAGGCTGGAGTTGACCTTGATTTCATACAAACCTCACTGCTTTTCTTTTTGGGGCGAACACGAATCTGCATAGAAGTGACGTATTAAAATAAAGTGTAAACACCCGCTGACGAGATGCAAGTGGTCAATCAAATTGTGTTCGGCATAGGCCGCTTGGGTACTCTGGTTTTCCCTCGCCATTTGTTTTTCGATATTGCCTTTCTCGCTGTTATTATATTTGCTTTAAAACGCACAACCCAGACACAAAAACCAAATTCCATCAGCTTGGACAGTCGCTTTTGCAAGCTGTTTTACAGACAAGGTTGGTTAGGGAAGAATTCACTGTATGAATGAGTTTGCTTAAGGGAGTCTTTGATTTGTTGCAGAAATTGTTCAGATTTCCAGAAGAGATGTCAGATCTGTCCCAACAGGATCCCTGTAAAGATATAGCCTGCAACATGTAAGTGTTGTTAGAAATTCTAATTTAATGTAATTTAATTCGACTTTATTCATTCACTTCAATGAAAGGGAATTTAAGGATACCAGAGATTGTCCCTATCGAGGGTATCCACCCGCAGGCGGATGTAATTGACTGAGACTCGATTTGATTTTGATGAGGGAGGAAACGGAATACCCGGAGAAAAACCCTCGGAGTCATCGACTGAAACTCAGCCCACATACGACCCGAGGCCAGGGTTGAGCCCGGGTCGCAGACCTGGAAGGCACGGTCGATAACCGCTAAGCCGTCCTAACTCTCCCAAATTCTCGCTGACCCTCAGCAAACTCACCAAGCGTCAACGTGTCAGTAATATTTCTTACCCTGAAATGCCAGCCATAGTTGAGTTTCCATGATAGAGGAGAGTACCGTGCGGGAAACGTTTAGTCCGAAGAGGTTTGCCTTGCAGCGCAAAAACGCGCCGTGATCCTCGTGCTTTCTTCTTTCGCGGAGTTGCGCTCGTTTTTCTGATGTGCAAGTCCAGCCCTCTGATTCGTGTCGTAGTTTTACGTGCACTCAAGAGCAAGGATAGTTCAGTGTTTTACCCGTTTTCCGCTGTCTAGAAGAACAACTCATTAAGGACGGTGCCTACTATTGTTACTGATTGCGCTTACGCATCTCGAGATACTCGGATTTCCTGTTGCTGGTGCTTGTTAATACGGGGATATTTTTGCGCGGTTCAAAACTATGCAGAGAAAGCAGAACTTAGCAAGTGATCTTGGTATCCAAAAAGAAAATTGAGGGTAACCACGCATTTTTCAGGGATAATTGAGCTACAATGTCGAAAAGAACGCCATACATTGCTTTGTACTTTAAAACTTTTTACAAATATTGTTTATTAATTATCTTCGACAAATGCGTGGTTGCCCCAACTTTCTTTCTGGATTTCAATAACACTTGTTAAGATCTGCTTTTCCCGCATAGGCAGTAAACCGCGCAAAAATACCTTTGCATTAGTAGGCACTGTCCTTAAGGCGCCTGCAAACGAGGAAACAACGCTGCAGAAACGTTGTTGCGGAAGCAAGTGCACAGGCCCCGTTTGCGGCCGCAGGAATCATTTGTTGCTGATGCAATAATGGTTCTGAATCTGTTCAGAAACATGTTGCTTTCTCAGCTAATGTTTCCTCGTTTGCTCCGCCGAGGGAGCGTTTCAGGAAACAATGTTTCCACAACAATGTTTCCTCGTTTGCGGGCACCTTTACCATTTGTCAACTGGAATCGGTCCATATTAAGTCTTGTGCAGTGATTGTTATATTAATAGTAGCGACGTTTCCGGTGGATTAATATGTTAATATGGCTTGGTGTTAAAGTCAGCTCTTGTTAAATAAGCCTCTCTGGTTTAACCTCCGACTGGGCTGCGCCCAACAAAAAGAATTAAAGATGTTACCGTAAGAAAAAACCGACACCAACACAGTTTGATTCTAATCCACCGTTTGTCGTCCCCAGGGTCTTTTCGCCATCAGTTAAAAGTCGAAAAGACCCTTGGGACACCATCGGATTACAGTAAAGCGGGTTGTGTCAGATGTCTCGGGCAAAAGATGTCCCTTTCACGCGTGACACCTAGGGATTCCAAATATCATTAGCGTTGCTTGTTCGCAGATGTCTGTCTGGCATGAGTCATAATTTCCCTCCTTTACTTGTCTTAACAGAAACTTCGTCTTTGTCTTTTTAGGTCAGAGAACAGACAATCTTTAGGAGAGTTACTCGTTGGATTTTTTAAGTACTACGCTGAAGATTTTAGGTAGGAAATCTTGTGTTACATCACCAGTTAGCTTTACAATTCGCCTTTTTTGAAGTAAGAAACTTAGTTTTGATTTAAAGTTTGGTGCCGAACTGAGGAAGGGGATATTCGATCTTTTGTCCTTTAGGTGGGACGACCATTACATTTCGATTGCAATGGGTGCTGCATTTCGTAACGGACAGTGGCAAAGAAAGCTCATATTTATAGAGGGTAAGTGAGGAAAAGAAGAAAGAGACCGGCTTCATAATTGACCTTTTTTCACGTGGCGATCATTTTGATTCCCGAGGGACTGAAAACTTTCGTTTTGCACCCCGTGACCTCGCTTCCAAACACATCAACTAGAGGCTCGGAGTACGAAGGCTAGCCTTTGACCAGTGCCATGCCTAAGTTAATAAGCCTCGTTTTGCTGTGTTATTAGGGGGTTTAACAAACGACGGCGGTTAAGCCAACGACAACGGCACAAACTAGAGTTAGATTACAAGGATGCGCTCGCACGGGCTGGGGCCCGTTTCTCGAAAGTCCCGAAACTTTACGGATCATATTCCCTCTGTATCTCAAGAACGGAAAGGACTTAAGTCGTCAAACTTCACAGTTATTATTTTTTTGGCGTTGTCTTGAAATTATGTTAAAAGATGGGTTTTCCAAAAGAAGGTGTTTGCATTTTCACAAATGGCTTTTCAGGCCCGAAAAGTTTTCGGGACTTTCGAGAAACGGGCCCCTGGTTTGTGTCCACTGGAGTCTAGTCGTGTTGAAGCTTGTGTACGGTTCGTCCATAATATCCAGGCAGGGAATCCCTTGTACCCCCTAATGACAACCATGGTTGCCCCGCGCTCTTGTAGCTACTCACTTAGATCTGCCAAGCACGCTAACCCGGTGGCAGTTAATACAGACCGATTTCGCAATTTTGTGACCGTTAAATATAGCTCTTGAATATTGTATATGATTTGGTATATATTGATAGTATTTTCTATATTGTATTTATAATATTTTTGCTGACGAACCTGTAGTTCAGCCAATAGGCCGCGAGAGGTGCGAATAAACAAATCATTCATTCATTCATTCATTAAAAGAAGAAAAGTGATCGTGCTGCACCTGGGCACGTGTGGCACGCATTTAAGCACAAAGTTTTGCGGTGCGCTGTATAACAACGACTTGAAATCACCAAATTTGAGGTTTTGACGAAAACGTGAGCATACGAATGTGAACCTTTCATTCTCCATGTTAACCCTGAAGCCCCTAGAACCCAATTTATTTTTAGGATACTTTGCCCAAATTGTACGACGCGAACGAGATGGAGTAATCGCGAAAGTTGCATTTCGAGGCGACGTGTTCGTCGAGGTTACGTTGCCGTCGTAGATCTTAAAGACCCTGTTAATCTATGAACGGCATAGTTCATTTAGTACCGACTAATTGGTTAAAAGGTTGATTGACTTTTTAACTGACTGGCAGACTGATTGGTGATTGATAAGCTGATTGATTGTCTTTTTTAGCGATTAAACTCTGAGTAAGGTCTAATGTTCGCCTTTTGCCTGTCCATGTGTGTAAACTGTGTGGTACTGCATGTCAAGTTCATAATAAGTGCTCAGTTCTGCCAACTTCAAATGTACCAAGTGGAAGTTGATGATAGTTAAAGTGAATTTCTAACAAGCTGCTCTTTTTTTTCTCACGACAGAACCATTTGACGGTAATAATGTGGCCAAAGCCGTTTGTTCGCGCGCCTCGTTTGACAATATCCAAATGAAATTTAGACTGGTACGTGTACACGTTCGCCAAATGTTTATTCTATGCCGTACAACACTCGTTGTTTCAATCTTTGAGTCCCAGGATCTAAACGCTCATTCACCTAACTATTGCCACAGATTTCGTCTTTGGATGGTTATGAGGATGTGGTGTTATAACAGTATCATACCGTCCCTTACGCTTCTACTAATAATCTTCATTCTCAATACTTGTCTTCCCGACAGTGCACTGAGATTGAGAGGTGAATTTACATACTGATCAATCCTGAGAGTCAAAGGGTTAATAAGCCCTTGACCGTGCTGTTACTCTCCATACTGCTCTATTATTCCCTGAGCATCTCCAAGGTTATGTAGGCATAACCTTACTAACCGACTAAATAAAATGCCCATGAAGGGTCAAGTTACGTTACCGTTGATATCCTAAACCAGCGTAATTTTTTGCACGTATAGTTTTTGGTTCACTGTATTTCGCTTTTGAAGAAGAGAAACAAAATCCAAAAAACAAAAACAAAAACAACAACAACAACAGCAACAAACGATCGATAGTTTCATTTCCAATTTGAGGCGCATGACATTGTAGAGCCCTAAGATCAGCGGGACACATTTTCCATGAGGAATCGAGATAGGAGACGTACAGCCTCAGACAAAATTGTTGAAACACTTTGCAATACCTTACCCTCCCACAATGTTGTTTTGCCAAATGGGCACAGAAACTCGCGTGCAAACAACACATGTGGGGGAAGGGTAAGCCGCGAACGCTTGAGATCTGTATATTCGTGTACTGGTCCAAAGAATTTTGACACGGACTGTAGCACCCAAAGAGGCATGTACTAAAACCAGGAACACCGTAACACTCCGGAACACCCTGGAAGTAACCCCAAACCCTCAATTTGGCTAACCCTAGGCCTAAGAACCAACTTAAGGCCGTAGCTAGGCCTAGGGTTAGCCAAATTGAGGGTTTTGGGTTACTTCCAGGGTGTACTTCCGGAGTGTCCCGGAGTTCCGGTCTTCCAGTGTTCCTGATTTTATCCCCCAAAGAGGTCTTTTAGCCCAATGGGTAGAGCGTCCGACCAATGAGTTGCTGTTCGTTGGTCGATGGTCTAAATCCTTCTTTGGACTCAACGTTTTGCCTGTTCTTACGGCAACTAGTTCAACAACAAAATCCTTGTGTATTACGCACTGATTACCAGTTTTTCTTATTTTCTCTAAGGCATGGCTTACACTGAGAATGTCACCGAGTCTTGAGAGCATCAAGGTCAAATGAAAGAGCAAAACTTGTTTCTCACGAGATGAATTGTATATAGCTTGTATCCTTTACGTCCCACTAGAACTCAAGTGCTGTTTGGACAGTGGGTCTAAACATCACATGATGTCATGAACAAAGTTCTATCTCTTTCTAGCCAAATGAAAACTAAAATAACAAAACAAGCAAGCGGTTTATTTTCCCACGGGACCAAGAGCTTTGTGTTACTAAGGAGTTGCGTCGCAAGAGTTTTACGATCTGCAAAAGACTGGACTTATTGTCAAACCAAACCAGTTGTGGGAAAGAGTGGTTAGGAGACTAGAGAGCAAAGCGGAGTTCTTTGAATCCCCGTTGTCTTAAAGTTTGATCTGCGAGAACGCATTTTTCAGTGGTTTGCATTATCAGATTCCAGAATGTGTTGCCTCGCTCGCTGTACATTCTGAAGAGCAGTCGTATTTTAGCTTTACGTTTTTCCAGCGCGTTACATTTTTTGCGATTTTAAGATCCATTGGCCTCGACATTCAGAAAATATGAGCTTGCAACAGTCGTACTACAGTGTAGCAAGTGCTTTAATTGTATCCAAATGAATAACGTCGAACTTTACATGTGCGGAATCTAATGCAAATGAGAAAAATCTATTGTTTTCGCTCATTTGCATTAGCTTCGGCGCATGTAAAGTTCGACGTTTGAAACGGGCCTTAGAGACTTAAGTTTCGTTGCAGAGCCTCCCTCTTATCAACATCATGTACGAGGGAACATGCAATTGAGACTCACGCATGTGGTCCTCGATTCCATACTCGTTCCAGTCCAACCGAGAGAGAAAGCAAACCTCCCAGCCGCAAACAGAATGTCTGTCTGTTTGTCCCAATCGTTGGGAAGCTTCCTATTGGAACTCAAGGGGCTTTGTATCTGGAATTCTTTGCAATGGGTCTTTTGATCAGCGTTCACGTTAAATTCTTACTGTGCTGAATCAATGTTTGAAAAGGCCGTCGATGTTGGCTTTTTGCGACGACATTGTGGAATCGTTTGAACTCTGCATTTGCATTCACATCAAACCACTATTCTTAGAGTTATCCTTTTCAAGTCTTTGATTATCATAATGAAATTGTATATCGTAATTATATCCTAATGTTATCTCTGTAATAGAATATTTTATAAATAAAATATAATTATTCGCGTCATCCTTGAAAACAGCTTTTTCTCTCTGAAACTTTAGAGTTTGCATGTCGTTTTTGAATTTCTCAAACAACAAACAACCACGAATTCGTTTAGTGTTTCGTCGTCTCTCGCGAAACATGCTTGTATTATAAAATAGAAAAAAACATTTTTTTTTTCCATAGTGCACATAAGCAACAGCTCTTGCTTCAATCAAGCCCAGGAATTCTTCTCCATGCCATATGATTTGACCTGTTCTGCCATATCGCAATGTTTGTCCTTCGGCATGGCCTTAAAGAGAATATATGGAAGTCCCATATTGGGTGACCAGCGGGGCCAGTATGAGAGTGTGGGTCTCAGCTGTGGAAATTCAGCAACCGCATAAAAATAAGATCCAAGGACGCAACCGGTGTAACTTGCAATAAATATAAGTACGTGCCACGCGCAATGTAGATACGGGAACGATATAGAAGTCCATACGTCGCAAAAGACTCTGTCGTTTATCCAGATTAGAACAGCGACGAACCACCACGCAACGCACGCACGTCCTAATCTTACAACTCTGTGATCTTTGCAGCTGTGAACAAAGAACATGATCAGACACGCGTCAGTAACTGTATGATTGCTCAGTTGTGTTTTGGCTGCTAGTGGCATGGTGACGAGTAGATTTGAGATCTCGACGCACCGTTATTTGTCCTTGGCTCATCAGTTTTCGGTGTTATCTAAATTTATTATACAGGTTCAAAAAAAAAATTTTGACTGACTTCCCCAACACGAGCATTTAAAGTGAAATAGGTCATTTAGGAGTGTGCAGTCAGTCAACTGATGAATATCCATGCTGGAATAGTAGTACTTTAGTAAACTACACATTGACCTAATTGTATCAATACAACTGTATCAAAAGCTTGATTAACGTACGGCGCCAGATACGAAAAACCACCAAAAGAACCACTCCTTATTTGTGTCCAAAAAAGGTGGAAACGTTTCCCCATCTAAAACAGTGGCATTAAACCTTGGGGAGGAGCACAGGCTCCCCAAGCTGAAAATAGGTGGTGTATGTGACAGCTTGTGTATATAGAGAATTGTATGGGAAAATCACCGATCGTAAAAAAATTGTGTAAATAACTATCTCATTTGAAATAAAGTTTTCCTACCTCGAAAGTGTGACGAACTTGTCTCTTGTGCCGAGTTTAGAGCCATTCTGACGCCGTTTAGTGAAGTTATCCGGAAACCGTTACTAAAAGAATAAGAAGGCCGACCACTCCATCCATCGCTGGCCAGACCTTACTCCACAAATCGTTTTCTCCTCAACAGGAAAAGTCCCGAATCGCAATAAAAACAATGACAACAACGGCCGCTCGCAAGCTGGTTTCACCCTCAACTCTGATTGGAAAGTCGTGTTGCCAGCGTGCGGTCAAATTCAAATGGACCAATCAGAATTGAAGGGGAAACCACCTTGCGAGAGCCCTTGCGAGCGGTCGTTGTTGACTGCCCGGTCACAAGCCTTTGAGGAAAGCCGAAGAGGTGAATTTTAAGGCAAAGTTTTCGTTCTTCACGAGTCTTTCGGCCGCCGAAACACGCGTATTTGGAGTGAAATTTACTGGGCTTTATAGAACTGTTGTTTTTATTGCGATTCGGGACTTTTCCTGTTGAGGAGAAAACTATTTGTGGAGTGAGGTCTGGCCAGCGATGGATGGAGTGGTCGGCCTTCCTATTCTTTTAGTAACGGTTTACGGATAACTTCAGTAAACGGCGTCAGAATGGCTCTAAACTCGGCACAAGAGACAAGTTCGTCACACATTTGAGGTAGGAAAACTTTATTTCAAATGAGATAGTTATTTACACAATTTTTTTACGATCGGTGATTTTCCCATGCAATGCTCTATATACACAAGCTGTCACATACACCACGTATTTTCAGCTTGGGGAGCCTGTGGGAGGAGGTACTCCTAGACCGCGCCCTTCCATATTAAAACGAGAAAGAAAATGAAGTCACCTGAAAGACTGACTGACGAAGAATGGCAAAGATCGCCTGCGAAAAGTCAAAACAGCCAACCGAGGTCGCATAAAACAACCCGAGCCTCTCTTACGTGCCATCAGAATACATTTTTGTCTTAATTTCTTACCAATTCGCTCCCAGGTCGATCAACCGTCAGAAATTACATATAACGGATCGAGAATTTTTGGCCGCAGTGTTCAGCCCAGATGAAATTTAGTCTACGGCTTACCTTCTTAACTCGGCAAACAACATGAGTGCGAACGGAGTACTTATGACCATCAACACAAATGCATTTGCCACAGGGTAAAGAAACCCAAGCCACGTGCATAGGAGCGACAAGGCAAGAACGGCGTACTGGAACGTTTCCCTGTGTTTGGAGTAAGAAAAGAGCGTCAAGGCTATTCTTCTTGTCACATGCTTTCTAAGACATAAACCTTATCAGTGATTTCTTGCCTCCTTTGCAGACATTCTTTCGGCTCGTCAACGAAGGAGGCTTCAGATGGAGGTTATCCTTTGTTGTAAGAACCTGTGAAAGCTTTCCTTTGTTTCGTTTGCTCCTGTTCAGGGAAAGGTTATGGTTTAAAGCTTTTTTAACTATTTTGTTTCCTCTGTGTCACGCCATCCGTGACTTTCACGGGTTCTTACATTGAGGATGACGGAAAATGGGTGCGTTAAGCACCTCAATATACTTTCCAATGAGCTGAAATGGCGATTTTCGAGCGCTAGCCTCCGACGAAGTATACTTTCGCCAGTTCTATTCAGTGATGAATGCAGAAGTGCAACGATGTGAAATTTTGCGAGTGAGCTCTGTGATCGGTGCCAGAGACTTTTGCCTGTCTTCGGGCACGGAAAATAAACTATCCTGAAGAAATATCCCAGGGTCCAGTGTGTAACGGCTTCCCAAGGGGAAAATCCTCGCTGCGATTTCTACGTATAAGGGGAACGAGCTACAGTCTCGGTCACAAATGTTGTAACACTGACGGAAATTTTTCCCTCCTCCCCTTTCAATGTTGATGTTTATGGGTTCCAGTGCAAGAACTAACCGGGAAACGCAACATTAGAGCGGCAAACGAAACATTGAAGGGAGGGAGGAGGAGGGCTGCGTTATCAATAGCTTGGATGCGAGTTTTCAAGAGAGGTGTTACAACTATTTATGACCGAGGTTGTAGAACAGCCGGAATGACCTACCCTGTATTGATTGTACTTGGCAGGGAAAAAAAAGTGTTAGAATTCGTCTGGACGGAATATGTGTTTTCCAATTTAGGAAGGATGGTATCTGCTTGCAATAATTCTTTCTTTTATTCATTCTGTTATTCGAATATGCCAAGTTCTTGAACATAAGAAAGCTCTTATTGGCACATTTATATCAAACGAGCAAAACCCTCTAATTGGTCCAACCTTTTTCGTCCCAGGAAGGCAAGGAATATCGTAGTCGCAGGTAGGTATTTAAATTTTTTTTTTGGTTTACTGTTCGACTCGTACAGTTTGTCTGTTAAACATCAAAACTGGGCCGCAGCAAACCTGTTTTTCTCAAATGGACCCATTGCCAGCAACCATTTTGGCGTCCATAATGCAAAGGCGGCCATTGTACCCCACAAGATCGATAGTTCATCTAACAGCTGTCCCACGAGGCTGAGCGTCGCGTGAAAATAAGCAGAGCTAATCCCAACGACTATAAACATCACCCAAATGATGTTCACTCCGGAGCAGACGTGTTTGGAATATGAACGAAAAAGGTACCTATGAGAAGATCATAATATATTTAGGCAAGCCTAAAAGCGGAGCTCCCCAATTATTTTTTGTTTGTTGTTTTCAAATGTTTTTATAACTAATCATTTTTCGTCACCATTAAGCCTCATTTTCACTAGCAAGTTTTCCTTGACAAGTTTGACAAGTGGACTTGTCAAGGAAAACGTGCTAGTGTAAATTAGGCTGTATTCAGCCAGTTATCTCTTGCTTGTGCTTGCTGTTTCTTCCACTGCTCTTCACGTCTTTCAGTGTTTCTTATGTATAGTTTAAGTCATAGAGAGTGCGGCGTACGGGGTTTTATTCACGAGTTGTTTGTGTCCCGCCATGTTGGTGCCCTAAACAAAGAAAAGGTGGCCATGTTGGTGCCCCGACCAAATCCTCCGGGAATTTAACTCTATTATTATGCAAACGCTTCCTTTTGTTTTCGTTGAAAAACATGGCTGTTGATCACGTGAGTGAAAACCAGCAATACAGGTCATGTGATAATACTCAGGAGGTTTGGTCCTTTGTTTTGTTAATTAAAAAGAATGCATGTAGACATATTCATGCTTGCATGCACACTTTTTAGTGAACAAAACAAAGGACCAAACCTCCTGAGTATTATCACATGATCTGTATTGGGAAAACAAAATGTACAAACGAAAAAGGTCTATTGGTGCATTCATGTTAGCACGAGAATTGAGCAGGCGCCGTAAGGTTCAAATAGCCAATTTTTTTTTGGCTGTAAGAACCCTATAGCGCACGTTCTCCTACTCAGAGGTTGCCAGAGCCTTGGGTCGATCCGAGGCTCTGGTGACGAGAATGGTGAAAGCCAGGCTTTACTCGTCGCCTGCTTACTGTTTTTTTTTTCTCTCTATATGTAATTGCAATGGGCCTCGTGCAATTAAGGATTAATTTCACGCGTATTTTCAAAGATTTCGCAAAATTCGCGACGAGGGCAATTTGGAAGATTTTGCAAATACAAGTGAAATAAATCCTTAATTGCACGAGGGCACCTTGCGATTGCATGTTTATCACAATGACAATAAATCGATGCTGTCAACCAAGAGTCCACAACAGAAATAGCGCTTATTTTAATTAAACTGTTACAGTATTAACGTAGTTTGGAAATACTGAAGGAAGTAAAATTGGATCCCCTGATCGGAGCTTAATTCAATATACGCGGGGTATGCACATTTGTGACTATGAAACAGAAAAAAAGAAAAGAAAAAAGGAATTCGACTGGTTTTATGACGTGGTATACCTATACCATGCCACGTAGAAATGAATCGGCCTGAATTGTTACCGAATTGTTTCGGAAAAATATGCGATTCGAGTCAAATACGAACGTCTGCTAAGTTAATAGGCTTAAGGCAGCTGTCTTCTTTCAATTCGCTGTAATATCGACAGCTGTATCTTCAGGTAAAGGTAAATTTGCGCCACGTTGTGAAACAAAGATCTCCAACATAAATTCGACAACAAAGCGACTGTGAAATGAAAGAAAAAAAAATCCAGGAATAATTTACCTCGATTACCCTTTGTTATAAGTTTTTTTCGGGAAGCTTTGGTGCGATATTCACTGCGTTAAAAGGCGAGGTTTCACGGTGTTTGCATCGAATTCACTACGAATTTCACTGAGGAAGAAAGGAACTCGGCATTTTCGTGGCTTTGCTCGTCTGTTTATTTTCGGTTCATTTATTCTTGTACTTGAATCAACCAACGCATTTAAATGTAAGCACGTGGTCGCGCCCATTAAGAACATGTTAAGTCATTGAAATTATCTCGATTAAGATTAATACCTGCTATCTGCAATTGTAATTGCACAGGTAAGCAAGTACCCGTATTGAAGAGGCCACTTGTAGAAACCGCAGTTTATTTTGGATAATTGTCAAGTCAATGCCACCCGCGAGCACATGCATTAGAAAGTGGACACTTTTTGCCACCTGTCATTTAGCTTCTGGGTGTATAATATTGGTTCTTTGTGGTGAATAAAATTTTCAGTGTTCTGCTAATGAACATGAAGAAGCGCTGCAATGTTCACTCGATAAACTAATACGCTCGAAAAATTTAGAGGAATAGATATGTACAGGTTGATGAAGGATCGATGGGATATATCGAATTTCCACCTTCAACATGGAAATAAAAATAAACAGAAGTACTAGGGGGAAAAAAAGCATGTTTTGATTTAAACTAGTTAAAGTAGCCGAGGTACTTACATGAAAAATGGAGGTAGAACGACGAAAATGACATTACTGATCTGCGATTATAAAAACAAAGTGATTTCGTTGTAGTTAATGAATAATTTGTTTACAAAATGATTAGGGAAACGACAAATTGATATTTGCTTTGTGCCTGGAATTTAAAACGATAGTTTACCATTCCGTTTGGAAAACAAATCGTAGTTGCTTACCGTGTTATAAAATTCCGCAATAAACGTGGAATGTGCGTAATTCCACTCACACCAATCGACTTCTGAGCTGCCTCGTGCAAAATGTTCCAACATTTTACTGCTGTTTGTCACATTTCAAGCGATCGTTGATTTTTCAATTTGCAGCTGCCTAGTATCCAAGTGCCGCTCTTAATTAAGTCATTGTCACGTGATGCAAACATTCCATTTTTCGCTCCAAAGAAAAACTAACAGGGGTGGTTACCTAGCTAACGTAACGAAGGGAATCAAAGGAACTCTCCATTAAGTTTATTTAAGGTAAGGCCTAATTAAATACAAATGAAAGTCTTTGTGATAAAAAAATAAATGTTCTCATTGATATGGAAAGAACCACCACAACTTGAACTCGTTTTGAAGGCTCCACCACGAGTGATACATTATTATTGAATTTAATATCATTTGTGTCGAGGCTATACCAGAATGCTATTCCGCCCGCGAGAAATCAGCCCCAAGAAACTTCAGAGAAACTAACATTACTGATTATGAAATAAAACACAAATCCCGGTGATAAACATTGTAAAGCTACGCGATTTTAAAACTTGACGTTTCGCCGGTATGCTACAACATACATTTTAAAAAGTAACCGTTACGATTTTCAAGATTATTTCTATACAAATTTCTGTACGTCCAGGACCGAGACCAAGGAAAACGATCTTATCAAAAATCTAAAAATAGCAATTCGTTGATAACAGCTTATCGCTACCGGAGGTTGGCATTAACAGCCGGATTAAGTTCATTAATAAACCGCAATGTTTGTTTAATCGTACAGTTGTAATCAGTTTTTCCTGATGCAAGAATTTCAAATTGATTCCACTTTATGCTGTGTCCACTGGCTTTGATGTGGTCAGCAATGGCGGACGAGTGTTCTTGTTTGGTGAGGGCTTAGAAGTGTTCAGTTTTTCTATCCTGAAGTCGTCGTTTTGTCTTTCCCATACAAAAATCATTCAATGCAGTCCCAGCAACTAGGCTTGTAAAAAACCTTTGATTTTTGGGACCGGTTCAATCAATCTTTGTATGGGAAGAGCGGATTTGATGCGGCGGGTGTTCCGGAAAATAATTTTGAGGTTGCATCACGGTTACTTTTGAAAATACGAAAGGTCAAGTTTGTTATTATAAAAATGCGTTCCTTCACAATGTTTGTCACCGTGAGTTCAGTGTGTTTCATTTCTAACAGGGCGCTTTCAACAAACCTCTAGAGACACCACTGAATTCTCTATTTTCGAATTCCCCATAATACACTTTGTTTGTCCCCCAAATTTTGCATAAACTATTGTTTTCAAATGCTCTTGGGGACACTGCAGGGGCAACCAACGAATCTGTTCCTCACATTATCTGTTCCCCAGAGGAATCTTGCTGGCTGGCAAAAATACAGGTGTTTCGATGAGCTGGCTGGGAAATTTTGTTATTGATAGAGGTTTTGCCTGGGAATTACTGATTTTTTCTAGCATTTCAACCCGAGCTGGCTGTAGAAACTCTGAAGACTGAGGACGACTAAAAAAAAAAAAAAAAAAAAAAGAAAAAGGAACCCCTTCCCTCTCCCAGAGAGTAGTCACAAACAAACGAAAGATGGTAAGTGTTATTGGGGTTGCGGAAAAAACCTGTTTTGTCCCGGTTTTGTCGCTTTGTTCGGTCGTTTCGGATCGAGGGATTTGAAAGCGCGCGGAATTCCTGGCTGGGAAATAAATTTGATCAGCTGGCTGGGAAACCAACCAATTTTATCTAGCTGGCTGGGAAATTTCTTGTGTGTCTTGCTGGGAAAAAGGAACAGATAATGTTTTCCCAGCAACACTGAAAAACGCCTGAAAATGCCTTAATAACATTTATTTTCATTAACTGGGGTATAGTAATACATTTTACAACAAATTGGTCGTTGGGTGCCCCTGACACTGCATATTCGCAAGAGGAGGTGAAAACAGTGGTTTATGCAAAATTTGGGGGGCAAACAAAGTGTATTATAGGGAATTCGAAAATAGAGAATAACAATAAGCAAAAAGTAAGCGCTTTCATCGCTAAGTGAATTTCAGATGTTCGTGTTAATTTCTCAGGGGCACCCAACGAGAATATAGTTCAAAGCCACTAAGACATAGCATTGTCAAACGTATTTTAGTATTTAAACGGTAGATATAGGCATATTTTTATCCCCTAAAAATTTTTCCTCTGTTCGGATTTTCTAGCTGAAAGTCTAGTGATCCGAAAATTATAGGGATTAAAACTTACCTTTTCCCAAATTTCAGCCGGAAGAAAGGCCCCCGAAAATTCTAGGTGACCTTTTTAGGGTGAAAATCCGTTAAAAATGGGCAATTATACCATTTTTCAGATGTTCGAAAATCCTAGGACAGGCAGGCAAGCAAGAAATTTTACAACAAATGTTCCGAAAATTCTAGATCTCAAATCGTCTTCCGAACAGATATTTTCCGAAAATTGACGTTGGGTGCCCCTGATTTTTGGCCGCCATCTTGGTGCACAACCGTGCATCAATTAACCGTGCATCAATTAATTGATGCACGGTTGTGCACCAAGATGGCGGCCAGAAATTAACAGCAAACGGCTCCATACATGATACAAACCTCTATAAAGTTGCCTGAAACGCTACGACAAATAACTGACAAACGATGTACCGCACAGACCTGAGAAGTTATAAGAACAAGGTCACTATGTATACTCGTCATTCCATAATACTGCTCCTCTAATAGCTATCGATGAAACGAGTGTTATGAGTTGCGTGCCCGATCGATAACTCTGAGCGAGGAGGTATCCTGGTGAATATCGCATCGCATCTGCCTCTTATCTCAAGTTGGTGAAGTGCAGCATCTATCAACGGTGTGAACATTTTGTGAAACGCCTTTCCGGTTGCGAAACAGGAGTGCGTGACATCACGGTGAACGAGAAACAGATTACTGTAGCTTTATTCGACTCAAAGTTTGCCCCTCGTAACACGAAAACACCATCTTAGAAAGAGACGTTTTTGCGATCTTGAATCTTCAGCTCGACAACAAGTTTACTTTACGTGATCAATCCGGAAGTGATTCACCACGATCGACCGGAAACGGAGGTAGCAGAAAAACACGCTGAAAGGAATTTAATTCTCCAGCATCATCAGCCTGGAATGCTCATTTTCGCCGAAGAGCACTGAAAGGAAGTTGATCTACCAGCATTTTCCAGTTTCAACATCGAGTAATTCGCAGAGGTAGAGGAGGATCCTGCTTGCATCAATTTGCAGTTAAATAAGAGGTAATTTTTTCGCAGTTAGAAATCCAGAATACCTGTTTGCTTTATATTTGCACGTCCCTTTCTCGTTGGGTAATCTTAAAACAGCTTTAAGAGCAAGAATTGGTCGAAAGTTGATTGTTCAGAGCAGAACTCAACTCATTTGTAACCAGATGTAGAGGTCGTTATTAAGAGACAACACACCAGATTTTTGATAGATACTCATCAAGGCAGCTTGGCGAATGGTGTTACTTGAAGCTAGCAATTGCAATTTTAGTCACAGAGCAATCTTGGATCTCATAACATCGTCTTTTATCATTTTTCACACCAAGCAACCAAATTCCAAATTTCTCAGCTCATTGCGAAATCATGATGACCCTTCAACATTCGAGTTTCAATAGCGTCGAAGACCGGGATTATTACTTAGAGCTATTATATAAAATAAAGCAGTGACGTGAGTAAGTGTCAGGGTATTCAGCAGTTAAGCTGGGTTAGGATTAGTTCCTTTTTTCCCCTTTCTATTCCGTATGTGGACTGAAAAGGTTGCAACTGCATATTTGCCTGATCCATCAGCTAGCTCCGACGGCGATTAAGTCATAGACGAGAAGAGTTGAAAGGAAAGTTCAGTTTAAGTTTTTATCGCGTTCACATTTTAAGATTGAAGCTTGGTCGTCTTTATTAAAGGCCCACAGACGGATTTTTCGCGCGTTGCTAAGGAAGTGAAATGTTACTTCCGGTAACTGACGTCATCATACCATGAGCTGACAAGAAAACTCATCGAACAAACTGTTGTTTCCATCAAAGGTTTTCCCTCGCCCTTGCTCGCTCTCGTTCTCAGATCAACTGCGCATGCGTAGACCCCCTGACTTCCGGTTTGAGAAAAAAGCTAAATTTCCGGCGGTTTTAAATTGAATTAAATTTTTTTTACATGGCACGTTTCATCCCCAAATACAGAATATAGCTAAGCATTGATTTTTTAAAATCATCTTTTTTGAAAAAGTTATGGATATTTCAGTATCGTTTATGTTTTTCAAAAGAACATTTTTTAAAATAAAAAGAAATCCATGCTTGGCTGGATGCAAAAACGAATACAAATAATCAAACCAACGATTAAATACCCAAATTGCGTAGCACGGGGACAAATTTAGAGTTTTCTTTTCATTGGTCACGCAACCATGGGCGTGGTATGATGACGTCATATTTAGGGTCATTGGCATACAAAAGTTGGAAACTGACCAAAATACTGCCAAATTCTCTCAAATTGCTTAACCATTACATCCTTAGCAACGCACCCCAAAAAATACGTCAGTGGGCCCTTAACTTTATCGGATCAACTCGTTTGATAAAAAGCACATTTTTCGTGTTTCTCTCCCCTCTAGACACAACATCACAGTTCTTTAGAAACTAGCGCCATCATTCGACTATTAACAAAGTCTATAAAGGGGATTAGGCCCTGTTTATGGGTCGCAATACAGACAAATATAATTGACCCGAATTTGACTCTTGCTTGTCGATTTTAGACGTCGCACTTCAGACGCATGGAATTAAATTTCATGTTATATAAATTATAATGAACCTTAACTTGAGCCCACAGTCGAATTTGTGGAGTGGTTTCAATACCATGCATTTCTGGTTTAAAATTACTTCGTGGCCGCTTCCTTTGTCCCTAATGTTCTGCAGGCATGTGTTTTGCAATTTGGCAATTTCAGTGCCACTCCCGAAAAACAACGACGCAAAACACCCCGATGGGGAAAGTTCAATTAATTAACAATTAGAGCCGTAGCCCGCAAGGGGCGAAGCCGATTGGGCTATTGACCCGTGGCCCTTGAGGGCGAAGGGTCTAATTGTTTTAGTATCACCCAACTAGTCGGACAGAAAGGCAATAAGAAAGTTAGCAAATGCAAGTTAAAGAAATATTCATTTGGGAATAAAACGAAAGAAAGCGTCACTCTTTTGGCTACTCGAGGACTATTACTGATAGTCCTCTAGTAGCGTAGCCAATCAAAATGCAGGATCTGCATTAGTCCACTAGTTTGGTGATACTAATAGAGGATATCACTCGGCCGCGCGAAGATAAGAATTTTATTTCGAATGGTATAAACAATATTTTACTCACTCGCTGCGCTCGTTTGTAAAATATTGTTTTTAACACGAGAAAATAAAATTCATATCCCTCAAGCCACTGTGTAATTTCCTTTTAATTATATAGACAAGAGTGTTTTACTCACAATATTTCTTTCTAACACCGAGCACAAACTTTATCGCAAATCCTTGCTGCTCAGCGGCAGGAATTTCTCCAATTTTCGCATTTCTTCTTCACTTGCAAGGAACTCCTTGAAAATTCTTAAGTTGTATGAATTTTTATTCTTCGTGTTAGCATTTTCTTGTTTCTCAGAGAAGGATTTCACGTCAGCTTCAGAGAACTTTACGGAACTATCGCTCGCCATGTTCCACTGACTGTTTGCAGAACAACCATGCAATGACGCCATAAATATCCTAACAAGTGAGGATATGGAAACTACGCCACTCGGGTCCCAAATGTAGTTTCGTCTGTATTTTATGAGTGGTGCATTTCAGTTCCAGTAAAACGCTCCTGTCTATATAATAAATAGAAGATATTAAACAGTGGCGAAAATGTATGAATTTTATGTTTGATAAGTGGCAAGAACACTGCGCTCACTAGTGAGAATTGCTCTTTCCAGGAGAACAGAAAATTCATTTATGCTTCATGCTTCATGCTGCATACAGTCTGACTGATATTTCGAGCATTTCAAAGCTCTTACACAAGTCGGCCACGCCTCTGCTGTTGCAGACCTTACTGATATTGTTGGCAAGGCATTGCTCTGGGCGAGCTCCGTTTGCTGGGACACAAATAATATCGCATTTGTTTGGGATATTTTGGCTAAGCCCTGATGGGCTAGGCCGTTTATTGGAAATCAGCATGGTAACCTAGGAAATACCCAAATATAGAAGACATGATCCCAGCAAAGGTGAGGGGGACACACGCCATCCACAACAAAGTTAAAATAGGGAGGGTGGGGAGGGAAAATTGATTTGACTCTGTTGAATCAGCCTCCGCCTAGCTTTGCACAAATCGTGACAACCTCGTTCCCAGGGTCTCTCGAGCGAGGAGAGACCCTTGTAGGGTCTGGTCACGTGCTTCCGTGACAATTGAAAACACTAGGGAGGGGTCCTCTCTAAACAAGGAATTTGTCGCGCTGAGCTTTGTCGAATTCAAAGCGAGGCTAATAGCTTCGCGCTGCGACTCCGCCATTACCCGTGATGTTTTACAGTAGCCTTCAGGCTGCAATTTCGCATAATATTTATTCTAACTTTAATCTAAAAGTTAAAAAATATAAAACGTCTTTGACTGAACCGCACAATCTACAGCAACTTATGACAGACGATGTATATGTTTTCTTCGGCGTTTGCAAACTATTATCGCCGGACATAGCCGCAGAAGAACCTATGTTCACATACCGCAGCACGTGATACTTGGTTTGTTTTGGTGACAACACATTCCGCACTCCCGTAGTCTCAGTATAGACAAAATTCATATTAAGCCGCCCCTCCCTTCATTGGATAAATTGTCATCTCCCAGATTCTGGGAGACACGTGACCAGACCCTACCAGGGTCTCTCCTCGCTCGCCTCAGGCGTTAAGATGAGAGACCCTAGGAACGAGGTTGAAATCGTGAATGATCTGGAGAAATCCCGGATGACAGAAATGACCCAACTCAGTGCAACATGGGAAATAACTAGTAAGCATGTCACACTCAGCATAAATTCATTTATTTCCTCTGGGCAATAAATTTCCTATCTTCGAGCTAATGTGTAATTTTCTTTTTATTATATGGACAATAAATAGTCATGGTAGAGTTTGAAAAGCAGGCTTTAATACAAATAGTGGGTATTAATACAAACAAAAAAGGCGGGAATCGTGACGTCATGGCTCAATATGACCACTCGTGTTACATACAAAAATTGCGCCACTCGCTTCTCGCAAGTATTGGTCGTATTGAGTGTTACCAAACGTTTTCGTCTGTTTTATTAATTAGCAGCGAAACACGTGCATTTTTTTTACATCACTGTCACGAGGGTTTGTAGCCATATTACCTTGTTTACGTCAACAGGAACAAGGTCCAGAGGTGAAACAAACGCAGCTATTGTAGGATGTATCGATTGCTTTTGTTTGCGCTGCTTCTCTCGTTAATGGCAGTGGAGCGAACACAGGGCTGGAGAAGACGCCGCAGACGAAGGTGCGCTAGAGTGGATTGTTCCGTGACCAAATGGTCCGAGTGGAGCTCTTGCTCACGATCTTGCGGATTTAGCGGGACTCAATCTCACTCGCGCACAGTGGCCCGCCTGCCGTCGTGTGGTGGGAACAGTTGTCCACCCCTCTTCGATTCTCAACCTTGTAACAGAAGAAATTGCCCAGGTAGGGATTACGTCATGTAAACTCAATTCAGTTTGTTGACGTTTATTCTTTTTTTGTTTCTCTTTAAGCTAAGACGCTTAAATTGCCTGATCATTTCGAAAACTTCGAAGAAGTTCTTTATCGAAAACTGTCGCCTTTCTGTGTTTCTCCTCATTGCCGCTTTTCACGGATGTAAAATAGAGATCTACGACGCGGTCTTTAAGCAGAACGCCACAAACAAGAATATCATTGGTTGAAAGAGGAAAAACTAATCGTGCTGCACTCATTTCACCACTTAGCTTTGCTGTACTCTGCACAAGGAACAAAGACTACGGTTGCCCGTAAGGGTCATGCTGGTGTTGTTATTTTCTGCAAGTCGAGAATTCCCTAACCCTGAGTCGAGATTTCGCATTTTAAAGCTAGATCTCGACTTAGTGTTGGGGTTAGGGTTATAAGTCGAGATCTCGCGTTAAGTCGAGATAGGAAATTATCGACTTGCAGAAAATAACAACACTAGCATCACCCTTACAGGCCCTCCGTAAAAGACAATTGTGAAATTATCAAGTTTGAGCCGGGTTTTAACGAAAACATGAGCGTAAAAATATAAACCTTTCATTTCATTTTCACACTGAAACCGCTCGTACTAATTTACTTTTAGGATACTTCGCCCACAATGTAGGAAGTGAACGAAGTGGAATAATTGCGAAAGACATGCCTTGCACGCGACGATTCAAAGTTATATTTTGAGGTGACGTTTTCGTTGACGTCCCCATCGTAGATCTTAAGGACGTTCGCGCCCAAAACGTTCCCACGTACAGATTTTTTTAAAACTTGCCACGCAGAAAGATAATGATCTAATTTTGATCTACTTTTGCCAAAAAGGCAAAAACTGGGGGGTCACCCTGTTTGTTTTCGAGATCATGAGGTGCACTTTTAGAAGCTTGCGTTATTTTAAGACGACCTTAGCTAAAAACTGAAAAAGCTACATTAGTGAAATTTAGATCAGGTAAACGTACTCAATTCAACAAAACTTATATAACTAAACAAACTTTTGTAGCTGATGTCTTTTTCTGAGGTGAAACAGACCTTGAAAAACGATACATATTAGTCTAAGAAAGAAAACTTCGGCCGCACGAGAGCATAAAAGGTGAAATATTTGTAACTTCTCACGTACATATTTTTTTGGTTTTTTGTTAAAATGGACAAAATTAGGAAAGGAAGTGATCTACGGAAAGAAAAATAGGGGTCACCGAGCATTCAAGAGAGTAAAATCGCTGCGAAGTTCTCAAAGCGATTGTCGATTTGCACTGTCACGCCATTGCGTGACATATCCGAGAAGGCCTGGGTCCACAGCTATCCCATGATGCCACATGCTTTCACGTTCCATTCTTGTGAATGCGTAGATTTTTTTCCGGTGGACACAGCAGAATATTTAATTAAGCGGCAATGGCGTCGAAAGTCGTTGTAACGCGAATGGCGTTTTAGGGGTTCTTTAAACAAAATATACCCTTGTGGAGCTCAAGAATGAACAGTGAATTGTATAAACAAGACAGGTGGTGAAAGATAAATATGTGGAATCTTAAAAGCGACGACTGAGTGACCTTTGTTTCTAAATTAGTATTTTACTAATTGCGATGTTATGTACACCACTGAAACCAAATAGCAAATTCTGTATGAGGGAATCGAACGCCTTGAGTGCCTTGAAGTCGCATCTCTCACATTTATTTCGTACTCAACACTGCACAGTCTTCAGGTAAAACATAATTGAAAGCGTGACAGTGAAGATTTATTTGAAAGAAAGCTTGTTCTCGTTAGGCAAGAAATTATTTTGAAGGAAAGCTTTTTGCTTCATTATTTAATTAAGGAAAAGATTCCTCAGAAAGGGGCTTGATCCTGAATTTATTTTGTTGCGTATAGTTGATTTGACACGAAGTGGGTTTCTTGTTTTTACGCACGCAATGAAATAGGAAGGGGTTTTTGCCTCTAATAGCAAATATGTTGTTTGTTTCAATAAAACCTTTCGCTGGAAAAGGTTTTTGTGATATTTTCGGCCTTTGTTGATTCATCGTGTTGTGTGATATTCGAGCTTATTAAGGGCGCGTTCGATTGACCTTATTCCGGAATAGGAATACATGGAATAGAAGTTAGAAATGCTTCGTTTTTGCGGGGATTCACATTAATATTGTCAAACCTCTACTAAAATGCTATTTTAAACATAGCTTTATTATTCTTGTTGCTGCAAAACGCCATACATAGTGTTTTAAATCATCACTCCACGTATTCTTATTCCGGAATAGGGTCAATCGAACGCGCCCTAAATTTGCATACGTGGGTTGAACTTGACACCCCACGAGCAGTTTTCCTAAAGATGAAAGAAAGTCGTGTTCTTTCTGGCAAATTATTAATAGCTACCTATACTTTTTAACGTCAGAAAAAGATCTGTTTTGTCACTGTGGTGTAAAACGAAGTTTTCTTTATGAAGCGAAAAATTCTTCTTTAAGTTCCTGGTTAATCCAATTTATTGCTACGACTTCCTAGTACGGAGATTGTTTACATCATGAACACGAAGATTTTTCAAGAATATTATTATACATGTATTGCTTTTATCTAACCCAAAACAATCAGATAGTAAAAAAAACCATCATATTTATTTACCTTTTCTTTCGCTTTTGTGTTTGTCAGCATTTTGATTTCATTTTGATTTGCGATAATTCAGGTTGCCGTGTTCGCAAGTGTGTTTTTGCATCTCATAGATGTTTAGGTTTTCAATTACAATCTCTGTTTTAATTAAAACAGACGAAGAAGGTTTCCTGACCCGATGGATGAAGTGTAAATATTCAGTCAAATATCAGAACAAAGTTAAAAAAAATGAAAGAAGGAAGTTTCTTGGCTAAAAAGTACATTGTTTTACTCTGAAAACGACGAACGATTAACATTCTTCCCTGTAGTTCATTCAATGTAAGCAAGAACGTCGACACAAGGTCTTAATCTTTCGCTGAGAATTGGAAATCAGAGTTTTATATGCAAACTATGTTATTTTTTTCTTCATCTGTCTTTTGGTTACCCTGAGTGTCAGAGAAATTTTTTCTAGGTCGTAGAAAACGCTCCGCGACTCCAGATCAACGGTCGACCGTTAACCGGTGCGTTCTCTCCAACCTTGAGAAAAATTCCTCTGGCACCCAGGTTATCTATTAGCTTGCCTTTTACTGTTAACTCCCGGCTTTTAAGGTACTTTTATGCCAAAAAAATGTTTCCTGCGATCAGATTAGAATGAAAAGAAGAGGAATTATGAAGCGACCTTCCTTAGTGTGTGAAATAAACGTTTGCTCAGTGCAATTGCAAGGCATGCATGATATGTAGGAAAACGTCTTCTGAGAACGGGACAGGACATCAGGGGCTGGTTTGGGGGGAGGGGACGTAGTCTCGACGCAATTTCTTCGGTCCCCCTCTTTCTCGAATATCTGGATTCGCCTCTGGGTCCTAATCAACGTGAGAACATGCGAGCCAAAGGGCCACTGCTGGCACGACGTCTGGGTGACCCCTCAAATGGTCTAAATAACCCCCCACTTTAAAAACAATTAACTGGAACGCTGCAGTTCAACACCACCCAACGCAGTCCCTCTATTTTTGTGTCACAAGTACAACAGGCAACCCAGTTTACACTCTTGGAGCGTCTAGTTTAAAATAAAAACGTTTTCCAATGTGTCTCTTCTTTGCTGAGATAGAACTTTAATTTTCTGGCTTGTGATCAACGTTAAGAAAATTAACCGTGTCCTTATTTTTTCTTACAATCTTCGAATAAACGCCACACTTTCCTGATTGGGTGAGGTGTTTATCGAGGGCGGCGAATAATCCTGTAAATACGAGTAATTAATTGCTATTCCCCAATTCACTGAGGTTCGGCTGGTGTTTTGTTTTTCAACACAGTGAATGGCGGTTGGTCAAACTGGGGTGCATGGAGATCTTGTAGCAAAAGCTGTGGAATGAGTTCCCAAAGCCGCTTCAGAAGCTGCACGAACCCATTGCCAAGGTATGGTGGGCGATCTTGCCAAGGGTCATCGAGGCAATCCAAATTGTGCAGCTACAAACCCTGTCCCGGTGAGTTTCACCATGTGGATTTCATTCCCATTTCTTTTTCCGTCTTTTACTGAATAAATCATTTTGCATTGCAACACAGTGAACGGTGGTTGGTCAAGTTGGGGTGGATGGGGTTCTTGTAGCAGAACATGTGGAACTGGTTCTCAAAACCGATACAGAAGCTGCAGCAAGCCACCTCCAAGAAATGGCGGAAGATCTTGCCCAGGGACATCACGCCAATCGAAGTCGTGCACCATTAAACTTTGTCCTGGTAAGAATGAGCTGCTAAAAAACAATTTACGCTCCTAATCTCTCCTTGAAATGTTATTCTTTTTTCCGGACAATTTCCGTGGCTATTTACTGTACAATTTGTTTTTTCACCGAAACGACCAGGTTTAATGCATGTGCAAATGGTAACTGAATTGTATTCTTCTCCCAAACTGATTGTAGTGAACGGTGGTTGGTCAAGTTGGGGTGGATGGGGTTCTTGTAGCAGAACATGTGGAACTGGTTCTCAAAACCGATACAGAAGCTGCAGTAAGCCACCTCCAAGAAATGGCGGAAGATCTTGCCCAGGGACATCACGCCAATCGAAGTCGTGCACCATCAAACCTTGTCCTGGTAAGAATGAGCTGCTAAAAACAATTTACGCTCCTAATCTCTCCTTGAAATGTTATTCTTTTTTCCGGACAATTTCCGTGGCTATTTACTGTACAATTTGTTTTTTCACCGAAACGACCAGGTTTAATGCATGTGCAATGGTAACTGAATTGTATTCTTCTCCCAAACTGATTGTAGTGAACGGTGGTTGGTCAAGTTGGGGTGGATGGGGTTCTTGTAGCAGAACATGTGGAACTGGTTCTCAAAACCGATACAGAAGATGCAGCAATCCACCTCCAAGAAATGGCGGAATATCTTGCCCAGGGACATCACGCCAATCGAAGTCGTGCACCATCAAACCTTGTCCTGGTAAGAATGAGCTGCTAAAAACAATTTACGCTCCTAATCTCTCCTTGAAATGTTATTCTTTTTTCCGGACAATTTCCGTGGCTATTTACTGTACAATTTGTTTTTTCACCGAAACGACCAGGTTTAATGCATGTGCAAATGGTAACTGAATTGTATTCTTCTCCCAAACTGATTGTAGTGAACGGTGGTTGGTCAAGTTGGGGTGGATGGGGTTCTTGTAGCAGAACATGTGGAACTGGTTCTCAAAACCGATATAGAAGCTGCAGCAATCCACCTCCAAGAAATGGCGGAATATCCTGCCCAGGGACATCGCGCCAATCGAAGTCATGCATTATCAAACCTTGTCCTGGTAAGAATGAGCTGCTAAAAACAATTTACGCTCCTAATCTCTCCTTAAAATGTGATTCTTTTTTCCGGACAATTTCCGTGGACATTTAACTGTACAATTTATTTTCCCACCGAAACGACCAGGTTTAATGCATGTGCAATGGTAACTGAATTGTATTCTTCTCCCAAACTGATTACAGTCAACGGTGGTTGGTCAAGTTGGGGAGGATGGGGTTCTTGCAGCAGAACATGTGGAACTGGTTCTAAAAACCGATATAGAAGCTGCAGCAATCCACCTCCAAGTAATGGCGGAATATCTTGCATTGGAACATCGCGCCAATCGACGTCGTGTACCATCAAACCTTGTCCTGGTACGAATGAGCTATTAAAAACAATTTACGCTCTTAATCTATCTCTCTCCTTCTCTCTCCTTGAAAAGCGGCCCTTTTTACCACACAATTTCAGTGGACATTTAACTGTATGATCTCCTTTCGATCGGGTTTCATGCACGATCAAATGGTAACTGAATTTTATTCTTCCAAACTGATTGTAGTGAACTAAACGGGTGGTTGGTCAAGTTGGGGTAGATGGGATTCTTGCAGCAGAACATGTGGAACTGGTTATCAAAACCGATACAGAAGCTGCAATAATCCACCTCCAAGTAATGGCGATAATTTACCAAAGTTAATTTACCAAAGTTAATTGACTTTTATTCTTTTATCATACTGATTTCAGTGAACGGTGGTTGGTCAAGTTGGAGCAAATGGAGTTCTTGCAGCATGCCGTGTGGCACTGGCTCCCAGGAACGTTCTAGAAGCTGCACGAAACCGCCACCGAGATATGGCGGAAAATCTTGCTTAGGAACAGCGCGTGTTAAGCGATCCTGCAATCACGTTCCCTGCCCTGGTAAGCTTAAATTTGAACGATTTTTCAATAAGCCATACTTAAGGATCCAAGAGTTGTAGGTTTTTCCTTTGGGAACGTTCCCATTTTCTAAGTTTTACTAGCTCTTACTAGCTTACTACTTTTACTAGTTTTACTAGCTCTTACTAAACTTTTCTAAGTTTTACTAGCTCTTTAGTTGTGCCTTTTTTTTCGTTTTTTCTTTTAATGCTTAAGATAGGCACTAGGATTTAGAAGAATAAATGTTTTGCTATAGTTGATAACTTTCAGGGCATTGTCCGCCATCACCTAATATTTTTGTCGTCATCAATATCGAAACACCGCTCTGAAGCCATTTGAAATTTATCCTCACAGGCAGAGTGTTGGAAGGTTATCCCTAAGCACTTCGATGAGATTCCCTAAACCGGGTTAAATACCATGGCCACCATTAGGATTAACATGAATCGTCTCAATTCGTATCGAGGAGTAATTAAGTCAAAATGGGACGTGCTCTTGCAGTAGACTTAAATCTAGGGTTAATCGTTTTTTATTGGTTGTGGTTTTCGTGTTTCATTGCAAATATAAGAACAACGGTTTCGATTGATTTGTTGGATCCTGCGTTTTCAACCGGCGTAAACTGAACCCGAACTGACACAGTTGAAAAAGCGCGCCTTTCGATTGATTCGGTTTTCGCGAGCTTTTTTAAGTAACGCGCGGACAATATTGGCTGTTAAAGCGCGAAAAATTGTGGTCTCTGGGAGTTGCATGTAGTACGTTTCAACTAGCCTAACATTTGTGTCTTCTACCGCAACGCGACAATGTTTCTTCGACTCTCACTTAATGCCTTACATAAGCGAACGATTATCTGTGCATTTTCCCTATTAAGCGGCCTTTCGCGTCGAGATGCTTTTAAGCGCACCGGTGGCTGAGTTGATGCTTTTGAGCGCACCGGTGGCTCAGTTGGTTGAGCACCGGGCTGTCACGCGGGAGGTCGTGAGTTCAACTCCGGCCGGACCAACACTCAGGGTCTTTAAATAACTGAGGAGAAACTGCTGCCTTTGTAATTACATCTGCAAATGGTTAGACTCTCTAGTCTTCTCGGATAAGGACGATAAGCCGGAGGTCGCGTCTCATAACCCTTCAATGTTCATAATCCTGTGGGACGTAAAAGAACCCACACACTTGTCGCAAAGAGTAGGGCATGTAGTTCCCGGTGTTGTGGTCTGTCTTCTGTGTGTATCATGGTTGGGAGGGTAAATGATCGGAGATATTAGCTACAGCAAGCTACTCTAAAATCCGAGGGTAAAGAAAGATATGATCATGATGATGAAAAGAGAATTTGGCTTCAAAAAGACTGCATTTAAAATTGCAAGCTAAGGAACCATTTTAAAAAGTCACCAGGCGTCAACTAAACTTTCAAGGCAACACCAAACCGTCGCAGTACTAGTTTTCTCGAGTAACTTTGACATAAACTGAACAGTAGTCAGTTTTTCGTGAGAACTAGTCATCTTAACAGTCATCACGCGGAAGTTTGTCAAGTGGACTTCCCCACATCTCTTTTGTCAAGAAGCGATTGACTTCGTTTTTGATATCCTGAGTGCTAATTTGACTTGAATATATTTGTGTTTTGGGTACTTCGCATATAACGTCATGCCCGTTATCATTGAGTACCATCTGTGTCTAGAAATGCCAAATTTTACCGAGCTTGGAAAAAAAAAACTGTCTTTCTCTCGATTTTCCCTTGATTCTTTATTTGCACACAAAAGATAACAAAGAAGACACTTAATCGCTTGAATAAACACACGATCACGGTAGCTCTAAGACAAAATATTCGTTGGATTCTCTGCACCATTTAACACATACATGTAATTTCAAGTATTGAAAGGGACAACTGTTGTACTGGAAGTTGCTAATAGCATGTAAAACTAACCTAGCAAAAAATGTTTAAGCGTATTAAAATCTCTGTGTATCTTAGAAAAGAATTTAAAGACGGTACGACTAGGATGTATCAGCAACCAGTCATTGACTGGCTATCCTTCTTGACTGCGATTTCGTCCTTTGATATTTTTACTCAGACACGCACAGTAGGTTAAAGTGACACATTTGGACATTCAATCACAAGCTATACTGTTAGACAACAGTCCGTACAAACACACATCCATATGCAAGACTGCAGGCGTTGGTTCACAGTTCCTTAGAGTTTACATCTGGTCAATTTCAATTAACTCACTTACCTTGAAATCTTTTAGTTGATGGTGAGTGGTCGAGTTGGAGCACGTGGACAACTTGCAGCAGATCATGTGAATCCGGGATACAAGTTCAAACGCGAACTTGTTCAAAGCCTTTGCCTCAATATGGTGGGAAGAAGTGTCCAGGAGCGGCAAACCAACAGCGCGAATGCAACACTCATTCATGCCCAGGTAAAAATAAAGGAAAGGACAATTCTACATAGTTGGCGCATCACAAGTAAAGATTTTCTAGCCACCTTTAGACTGGAGTTCGCTTACAAGCAAGGATGAAGGGGTTGGAGTTTGAACTCTGGTGAACATGAGCATTGGGTCTTGAGATGCATGCGTTCGCATGCACAGAACGTAAAACTTGTAATCATAGTCATACTATTCACAACAAGTGATTTAAAAGATGTCATTTTAGCAAAAAGGCAATTGTTCACGTTTTCCCAACAACAGGTGCTGTCATTGCAAGCATTGTAGGCATGGAAGTAAAATAACGCCAGCACCCAAATCGCCAATTCCACATCAGTTCATCGGTAAAACGTCTTAAGCCGCTATCGAGAGGAAAAAGCGTGGAATAGAGGCTCGAGAATAGGATTTTTTTTAGATGGAGAAACTAATGGACCCAAACCACCTCTACAAGTTAAAGAAAACAAATCAATCATCCAAGTTGTTACATAATTATCAACCTTATCCTATTCACAAGTCATATGCGCACCAGGCGCTCACCAAGGGGACCCTCTATCTCTACTAATTCCTTGAGTCAACCCTTTCCCGAGTAAATATATTTTTAGGAACAAACTTTTCCCACGAGAAGTATCATATTTTCCTTGACGCTGAGATGGCTTTGTTTTGATTGTCTTTTACAACAGTGGGCGTGTTGAGTCTCCCAAGGGAGGTGTTCTGTAAATAAATCTACTCGGGAAAAGGTTGACTTGAAGGCCAAGTATGGGAGAGAAAGGCTCCCCTTGATGAGTTTCTGACGCCCACAATGTGAGCTGAATACATATATATATATATATATATATATATATTGTCCTGCATTTTGGGAGCTATCATGTACGGAGTATACTCTTGAAATCAAGGACACCAAACGAAGAGACCTTGTACTCCTTCATCAGCAAAACCTCGTTCGGACTTTCTTTTAGCTGCCTGTTCTTTCGTGTATTTATTCCTTTATCAAGGTTATATCTTTTGCTTTCTTTTTTTAATTACATAATTACATCGTTTTTTCAGTCAACGGTGGTTGGTCTGCCTGGTTTGTGTCAAAACCTTGCAGTCTTTCCTGTGGCGGTGGAACAGAGATACTATCACGCACTTGCACCAATCCAGCGCCAAAACATGGCGGAGAATTTTGTCAAGGAGACACAAGAAAGGAACAAGTGTGCGCCAGCAATCCTTGTCCAGGTTGGGAAATATGCTCTCTCTTGCCTGGAAAAAAGAAAACAATGGCAATTTTAGAGCTTGGGAACATTCATTCAAACACCCATCCGTCTGTCCGTCTGCCAGTTTTTTGTTTTTTCATTCGTTTGTTGTTTTTGGGTCGCTTTGTTCATTCGGCACTGGCTCCCTCGTTGATTCAATCGTCCTTTTCATTCATTCTTTTTTTTCTTTTGTTTATTCACTCATTTGTTCATTCATTCATTCTGTTGTGTTTTTGGTTATTTTCTACAATCTCAATGTGGGTCTTGAATTGTTATATCTCAGTCAAGGGTGGTTGGTCCAGTTGGTCTGTACTGACTCCGTGTAGTGTTACGTGCGGCAACGGAACAGAGATACTGTCACGTACTTGCACTAATCCCGAGCCTAAACATGGCGGAGAATTTTGTCAAGGAGACACACAGAAGAGACAAGTGTGCACACAGGAGCCTTGTCCAGGTTAGTAAACTATGTTTTTGCCAGCGTGCGAGTTAAAACAGATGATTCATTCTCCTTTCCGCCGCTCATGTATCCATCCAGTGTTCTACTTCCCCCATTCACCCATTCATCCGGCAAATATCCACCCATTCACTTACCTGGACAATTTAAGAAATTGTCTTTTATAGACAAAAAATTCAGGTGGCTTCAACGAGACTCGAACCCATTAACTCTTCGATGCCGGTGCAAGGCTCTGCAACCTGCGTTGCGAAGCCACTCTTTTGGGAGCAAGTCAATTTGTTGGGTTAGTCAAATTACTTATACACGCTCCCACAATAGGTAAACTTCATTTCGTTTCTGTCCCTTTGTTATAAACCCTAGTGGACGGAGGCTGGTCCAGTTGGGACATTTGGTCACCTTGCACCAAAACCTGTGAATTCGGGACGCAAATTCGAACACGAAATTGCACCCAGCCGCGGGCTCAGTATGGCGGAAAAACGTGTCCAGGAGCAGCAGTGGAAGAGCGAGTGTGCAACACTCATTTATGTCCAGGTCAGCCATGCGTTAATCAATATATGATTCATTTCGTATACCATCTCGTCTATTACGCTAAATTCTGTTCGGAAACGAGAGATCAAAGCCGTTGTGTTAGCTAACTCTAGGGATAAAGGCATTTCCGTCTTATATTTCGATGATGATTATGATCTCTGTTGTTGTTTTAGCTATTATTAGTATTTTGGAGGTGTTTTATATGAGATATCAACTTTAACTCCACCCCGCCTTGAAAAAAGAGACGACAGGGGAAAAATATTGTTTCCTAAAATCCTATCTGCAGCGCCCAAACGGGAAAACATTTTCTGAGGAAGTGAAATGTTTACTTCTGGGAAAGAATTGTAGCAAATTCGGAAGCAGATTTGTCCTCAAATTTGTAAGCAAATTAAGTTGTGCTTCGATTCCGAATGCTGCCCTGGCATGAAAAGGGGCAAGCGTTGCGGGAAACAATGTTCCGCAACAACCTTTCGAATTCTTGGTTTCGGTAGCCTTAAGTTCACGACTATGGCTGGAAACGACAATTCTATAAAGCAAGACCGCTTTCTACTTGTTGTTCTAGCGTCACAGTGCATGATGGCCTCTCGCAGAGGTCACCTTTCTCTAAAAAAACGACTAATGGTAACCAATGTAAAAAAAGTGATTATGTTTATTTTTAAAGTCCGCAAGGCAGTGAGATTTCGCTCTTTAAACAACTAACAATTTTCATTACATCTCGAAGTGGATGGTGGCTGGTCTGACTGGAGCAGCTGGACGGATTGTAGCGTGACATGCGGAAACGGTACAATGTCACGTGCAAGGAATTGTGACAACCCAGCACCAATCGCCGGCGGAAGACATTGCAAGGGACTTTCCGAAGATGTCAAATCATGTAACGCTTCTAACATATGTTATGGTGAGTGTTAAGCTACAAGAGTGTTTCTTTCAGCTAGGTTGCAAAAGAAACGAGAGGGTGCTTGTAAAATACGGTTAAGGCCGGGAGAATTGAAGTAGCCACCCAACTATTTCTATCGATCATCTCTGTTATTAAACTGTAATAACTCACTCGCTTTCAAGTATTTTACACGCTGTCCATAATAACTGTTTTAAACTAGTTTGCAAGCTAAATTTTCGGACATGATTTATGTACCCTTAGAGATACAAAGCAAGAAACGGAGAAACCATATTTGAAGTGGAGGTTGTCTGGTATTCATGATCATCTATGGGTTGAGCTTCCTTTTCTGGTTTTGGTCTCAACAAAGTAGAAAGATATCTTCAGCATTCCGACGCTTTTTCACTTTTCCTTTCCTTTGTTGTAAATTTTGCTTGACAATGGCTTCTTGGGGATGATAAAACGAGCGTTTGCAGGTTCGAAAAGTTTTCGCGGAAAACAAAATCTTTCCTTGTGCAAACGCAGGCGGTAAACAACATGACCCCGGCAGCATAATCTCATTTATTGATTGTCTATTCTGAGCGCAAAAGATATTTCAAAATAGTTCACCTTTGAACAGCCAGGTAGCTGATAAAACATTTTTACGGCCCTTAAAAAACGAGCCCCTTCCCTTATCACGAACATTGAAAGAGGGGTAAGGTGCGGGACGAATATTAGGAGAGGAAAATGGGAAATTCCCGCGTTGGAAGAAAACGTCCCTTCTCGGGGAATTTCTCGATTAGTTTTTTCACTGACTGTAGTTTCTAGCGCCCTACAATCACTTTATAATCAGTATCTTTACCGCAATTTTGGACAAGAAGAGAAAACACCTAAAATAGAAATCGACGGATGGCAAACAAAGCTTGAGCGAGTAGAACCGATCTTGATGAACGTCCATAGACAGGAAGCTATAATTACTAGAATGAGTGGAAGCATTTGGTTTAAGCAGGGAACTTAATTGTTAATATGATGCAAGAACGTGATGTCCACCTTCTTTGTAGATACAGACCAAAAATGTTCGTCGACGATCTGAGATTGTTAAGAAAAACCTATGAATGTAAATACTCTTTTCAAATAAAGAGCTTTCATTTCCTTGCAGAATACTTCCTGAATATATTCGATCATAGAAAAAACCTTTTTCGACGTATAACTATTCCAATTTAAAACAACCTTGAGTTCTTTTAAATGTAATCAGTGTTCTCCGTTCCAGGCCAAGGGTTGTAAAGTACATATGACCGCGTTCCTTTAACTTTTTAAAAGAAAACTGTCTCAGTGGATGAAAACTGGAATGACAGAATAAAATAGAACTTAATCTCACACTCGTAACATGCTGGGAAAACGATGACGTCAGAGAGGTTTCAGCAGGATGATTTATGCATATTGACCTTTTCGTTTCTGAGGGATTTCCCATTGACAGGAGCCCATGAGTAGGAGCCTCCATGTGCACTATATCCTTGAGTCAAACTTTGCCCGTATCTTTCTATTTTTAGAACCAACCCTTCAGCAGGAGACTGACATTTACATTAATTTACATCAATTCACACAATTTGCGTACATTGTTTTTGCTATTTTTGTCTTCGTTAGACAATGACTTTATTCTGATTGGCTATTTTAAACAGCGCGTGCAATGCCGAACAACTCGTGGCGTTCTAAAAATAGAAAGATACGGACAAAGGTTGACTCATAGGGCTTGTATGGGGGAGGCAAGCTCCTACTGATGGGCTCCTGCTATCGAGTCTTAAAATCGTCCGTCTGGCGTTGGACAGAGTAAATCTGTCAGTGCCACTCTCAGGAGGTAATGGGCTAAGTCTTTGGCTTTTTTGTTTTGACATCGTGTGTCAAAGCCGAAATAAATCTGACCATTTTTTCAAGTTTCACTCTATTCCCATGCTCTCTATCCTTAGCTATATCCGACCAAAAAATTGCCGAATTACACTAAATATGGTTATTGAAATAAGTCGCCATCAATGGAAGGTCTTATTTCCTTTACTGAATCGAAGTAAGGCTAAAATGGGGTGACACTGTAACTCATTGATCAGAGATATTGACGTATTTTCAATCTATTTTGGCAGATAACGTTGGTTGCTATGGTAGGTTTCCTCGGTCCAGTCTGCTTCGCGGTTTCCGTGACGAAATCGAGTGGTTTAAGCCGCCACTTAAGAAACAGATGGACAAAGTGGTTGCAAAGTGTTCACGCGTAGCCATGAAAGAGAGACTAACATTCTTCGCTGTAGAAGACTATGGAAACTGTTACGGAACGCAAGAATTTTTGGCTGGGAGTGAACCCAAGTCAACCAGGTGCAATTTCGGAGTCGGTTTGGAGAATTTTTTCTACGTATACAAAGTTTTCTTGTGATTTCTAAAGGAAAGACCCTAAGTATGAAGCTTTTTAAGATCCCAACTTTGCCATAGTGGTGTCGTCGTTTTTTTTAAACTCTTTCTATCAACAGGTATTGGGAGACAAACGATTTCTTTTACTAAGAAATAAGTTAAAAGTTTCCGCAGACCTCCTCTTTTATGTAGTTTTTTTGCCGCAACTTGCTGTTTTGCCTGTTCCAGGTTCTCGGAGGGTCGGGACGAGCAAAATTGTGGCCCCACCCACCCACCCACCCACCCACTGAGAGCCTGGAACAGGCTCCTTGCTTGCAGGATAGTGAGAAGCACGTTCTGTGTGATGTCACAGGTGTCCCTTCACTCTTCTTGCTAACCATTTTTCTCATTCGACGCCAGAAATTGTCTCTCTTACTTTCTAATGAAGAAACCTTCCAATGAAGAAACCATAAGTAGTTAAGAAAATAATGTCCATCCCAATGCTGTTTGTTGAATTAGATAGTTGGCATTTAGATATTAATTAAAGAACCACTCCTTCCAGTTGATGTTTATAAAAGTTGACCTTGCATCTAATAGGCCATTTCCGAGTTCATATCTGCCTCCTCTTCAAAGCGAGTCTAAGTGTGAAGTTATTCTTATGAAAAGTTGTTTTCAATCATATGTAAAGTAGAACTAATAACCATCACAAAAACTTCGCACTTAAACTCGCTTTCAAATGGCGGCGGACATGAACACGGAAATGGCATATTAGCTTCAATTTTAGACGGAAGAGTTTGGATACGTCAGAATTGTAGAAAAACGAGGCCTGTGTTGCGGTTTTCATTGCCAGAGCCAAACTCAAGTATTTTAGTTGGTTAAATGAACCTTCCACCAAAAGCAAACATATGTTTACCACTTTCGCATTAAAATTTTCGCTTTTTATGTGACGCACAAGTTTGGAAAAGTTAGCAAAAAAGCTGTCGTTTGGAGCATGGCCAGCCATCGTTCTATGAGTTGCATTAATTTATTCCTTGTTTGAGGCAATGAAAAAAGCAACAACTGCCTTGCCATGCAATATTTCTTTTAATACACGAATGGGAGACAGTTTGCAAGATACAGTAATGGCAATAACCGATAAATTCATGTCTCTCACGAGCTCGGTTGCAGGTCAAATGACAACTAACTTCGCTAGCTTTACGTACCTTATGCGGTAGATACGAAAAATATGTCGCGGAAAAAAATGTAAAATATGTTTGTTAAAGGCGAGTTAAGATTTATGGTCAACGTCGCAACTAAAAATATGACTTTCGTTGCGCTTAAAAAAACCAACCAACAAGACACTGGTCAATCTTGATCTCCTTATATTCAGCGGAGTGTTCCTTGAAAGTCAATGAGATTTTAAAGGTTGGACTTGGAAAGAGTCTTCCCATTAAAGATTAAAGGTATTTGAAACAACAAAATACGCTGAAAAGTTGGGGAGCTTTCGGGGTGTTTCTCGGGTACCAAACTTTCAGGAATGATTCATGAAGGACGGTGCCTACTATTGTTATTGCGCATACTTTCTGCGCATCTCGAGATACTCCGGTTTCCTATGGGTTGTGCTCAGTAACACAGGGATATTTTTGCGCGGTTTAAAACTATACGGAGAAAACTGACCTTAGCAAGCGTTCTTGGTATTCCTTTTGTAAGTCTCATCCCGAAACCCTCAGCCACTTCTTTTTCGACTGTTTATACTCGCACACTTTTTGGAAAGAGTTTGAATTTTATTTTCATTCTATCTCAAAAGAACATGTTTCCCTTACTTTAAAAGATGTCATAATAGGAATTGTACGTTCAAAGCGCCCCTTGCTAAACTATTTGTTACTGATAGCAAAGTTATACCTGTGGGACTGCAGAAGGACAAGCATGTTACCAGAAATAATTGGCCTAAAGCATAAGATTAAAAATAAGTTTGAAACTGAAAAATACGTTAATATTAAAATAATACCTTAGATAAATTTAAACATAAATGGACAATTAGCTGTAATTTGTTGCTTAATATATAATATTTCTTTCTTGTAGGAATCATATTGTGTCATGGTTTAGGAAGTCATTGTAATTTGATTGGTAGGATTGTAATGTGATTAGGTATTGTGTAAGTAAAAGAAAAAGGAAAAGGAAACACTATATAATTAATTAAGGTATGTATTGTGTTTGTTATTAGTAACTTGATCGTTTATGTATTGTCTATTACAAATTAAAAAAAAAAAAGGCGTTCTTGGTATTCAAAAAGAAAATTGGAGGTAACCATGCATTCTTCTGAGAGAATTTGGCTTCAATTTGGAAAAGAACGCCATACATTACTTTGCATCTTAAAGCTTTTTACAAATATTGTTGATCGATTGTCTTTGAAAAATACGTGGTTGCCCACAATTTTCTTTTTGGATTTTAATAACAGTTGTTAAGATCTGCTTTTTGCGCATGTCCATACACGGCACCTTAACTCTGTACCGCTTTGGAACGGGGCAGCTTCAGTCAGCAAAATATGAACCAAGGCGGTGTCAGACTCGGAAGACCATAACCATGTGCCTACAACTCAAATATTAGGTGTAGTAACGGCATCTTCACTGATCAAGCTATTTTTGGACGCGTTCTCAAATAAGATTGGGCTTGCACGAGTGGCATTCTCAATCCCTCAAGTAAACATTTCTCATGCAAGACTTGTGATTAGCTGGAAAGGTCTGGTTTCGTGACAAAATCGATTTAAAAATAACTCGGTCTGTAAACTCCGTGCCACAAATGAAGTGAAGTTGTAAGGTCCTAGTCATGGGCTCCTGGCGATGAAGATAGTTATTTCCGCACCTTTCGCAAACCCCCCTATGAATTTTTTGTATTTCGTTTTTTGTACATATTAACCTTTCAAAATACATGGCGATCACCTTTTGTAGAAAAAGAAAAAGATTTTATTTTAAAGGGAAAAAGCATTGTTATTAGAGAGGTTAAGCATGACGTTTACACCAAACGGCAAACGTCGTGAGTGAAATTAGGGTTTTGCCAAGAATGTAAGAACCCTGCTTGATATTAGCTCATATCTGTCCTGATAGCTCCAGATATCAAGCAACTTCTCAAAGGAACGAAACAAGTTAAAATGAAAGAATTTTCACGCTTTTATGAAAAGCAGGAGCCTGCCGTTTCCCGTTTCCCGTTTTTCTCTATTATTAGCCAGTGTCGATAATTTAAATCAAATGAACGAAGATCATTTTCCTACTTGGTCTGTTAGCTGATCAAGTGACTGGATTTAAAATGATTTTGCCTTCAATAGACACTACGGACTTCAAGTTCTATGACGGCGACGTCGACAAAAATGCCACCCCAAAATATAACTTTGCAATATCGTAAGTCTTTCGCAATTATTCCATCTCGTTCATGTTGCACAATGTGGGCGAAGTATCCTAAAAATAAATTGGGCTCGAACTGTTTCAGAACAACAGAGAATGTTCACATTGGTATACTCACGCTGTTGTCAAAACGTCAATTTTGGTGACTTCACATCGTTGTGATGCAGAGTACCGCACGAATATGCACTAAAATGCATGAGTGCCGCAGGTGCAGGACGATTATTTTTCCTCTTTCTCCAATGATGTTACAGTGCAACGCGCCTTACCGTGGCCACCTAACAAACTTTCACATTTGACAACCAGTACGGGTAAATACGTCAACTCAACAACTCATGCAACGGTGTTCAATTTACAACCGTTCGAACTTTGCAAGGAGGCATGACTGTCACTTATATTCGCACACCCTGACTGGCGGATAATCTGTAAAAAAACAACTTCCTTAGGGGGCCACGGTAAGGCGCATCGCACTGTAAGCCCCGGCTACACGTTCCAACATTGTTATAAAACATTTGTTGGATCAACATAACAATGTTAGGACGTGTAGCATGCATGTTTGATGATATTTGTTCAACATCGTTTATTGGAAGAATGTTTCGATCGAACATTTTGTCTTCCTTTCAACAATGTTGCATTGCAAAGACCAATCAGAGTTCAGTAAGGTATCAATATACCCCAAAATTGATAATTATGCCAAATTTTAGTTTTTGATATTTCCAGGTACATCTCATTGAGTTCTCTTATTTGCAAAAAAGTTCCGCGATAAAAGGTTCCTTCTGGACAAAGTTATAAAGGAAAAACGGTGTCATTATCAATTTAATATGCCATTAAAAGTCACGTGATAGAAGCACAGCATGTTTTGCTTTCAATCGCACGATTAGTCTGTCACGCGTAATCGATTTGTTTGTTGTGGAAGATGTCTTCTAAGAAGAAACGCAAAAGATCGTGTCCTTTTTCAAGTGTGAAGAAGATACCGAAACGGAAAACCTCCAAAGTAGTTAATAAGGAAAGGGCCGAAGCTCTCGCAGCTAGTGGTAAAGGCTCATACTTTAAGCAAGATAAATTGCTATTGTCTCTGTAAGAAGAGCCCTCACTTTATCGATCAACAGGTAATTACTTTTCACACCTTTTGAGATATAATCTCCCAACACCAGAAAAACGCCCTAAAGTGTATGCGATACGTGTTTACTCCCATGCAAACGGCAGCTTCTGCAGGTACCGGAGCAGAAATACGTAAAACAAAAGAAACAAAAGACAGAAAACGAAACAACTCCAAATAAAGACTAATCCCAAGTGACCAAAAACACAATGCTTTCCGGTATCTGCAGAAAGACCCATGCAAACACTCGAAAATTTCAGTTTCCGTTAAGCCTATTGGAGAGGATTTGGAGAGCCAATATATTTTTGTGAACTCAAATTTATTCGACAACGTTGGAACCCATTTTTTGGCAACTAACAAAATGTAAGAGCGACAACGCGTACTCCCTTGGTGCTAACAATGGTGGGATGTTTTAGAATAGAACAACGTATTAAAAATCTCATCGATCAAGTTGACAGTGGGAATACAAATAATTAGTCAATGTCAGCTCATCAATTAATAGCTCCCATATTATTATTGGGTACATATTCTAAAACTTAACAAACCGAATTAAACACGCAAATTCTGTGGAAAAGCTAATGCGTCCGTGTTTGAAACAAAACAAACACACATATCGGGTTAAGGAACAAAGTAAACAAGGTAATACTTTTTTCGAGTCTTACTTGAGCTAAGTCGAAAAAATTAATCTCAAATTTGCATCTGAATATAAATATAAAAGCCTTAACATTTAATGACAGCTGTGAAAAAAAAAAACAAACAAAAAAAAAAACCATTTTCTTTGAAAACGAACAAGCTTTATCCGTTCTCGTCTACAACTGAAAATTAAGATCACTTTCAAATTTCAAAAAGTAAACTTAATACATCCCTCTCATTCACAATACTATTATTTGATGTCGTGTTTTTGCATATACCTGCGGCTCAATATTCGTCCCTTGTTTGGTGTCAATTACGACTTGATGAGATAATTGAAAACATGATTGAGAATGTAAAACTGACGAATCGAAAGGGCAAAGGGAACTGTGAAGTCAACTGAATAGATTATTCAATAAAATTGAAAAGACGGTCACGGCTAATTGAATGCAATGCCCTCCAACTTGGTCTAAACACATCTTCATGACGGATTGATCCACCTTTGAAGACTTATCTTCGTTTCCGTCAAAGATTCAGTTGACGTTTCGGGAGGGCAGCTCTCAACTGAAGATTCTGAATGTGAGGACAATATATTGAATATATAGTGAAGGCTTCAATCAGGCATTATGAACAAGTCACTGGCGAATCCGAGTTGCTTTTTCCTTACAATGAACATGGGCCAAACGGAAGCAACATTTATTACAAATGTTTTTACGTGTATCCTGAACTCGCTGTTTTCTCCAATAACGTGTGCGGGAAATTTTATCATTGTGTACGTGATTTGGAAGTCACGAGACCTCCATTCGCCATCTTTTTTCCTTCTGGGTTGTCTTGCAGTTGCAGATTTCCTTGTTGGAGCAATCTGTCAACCAACTTTAGTTGGTAGCAAAATAGCCGAACTTCAAGGAGATCCAAGCCTTATCTGTCCATTGAGAATGCTTCAATCCATGAGTGCGTGGATAACAGGGAGCGTATCTTTGTCCCTTTTAGCGCTTGTGTCCATCGATCGCCTTCTTGCTCTCACACTTCATTTAAGATACAATTCCGTTGTCACGGTTTCTCGAATGTGTTTCGCAGTTTTGCTGCTATGGATTGCCACTGCAACTACTGTATCATTGAGGTTTGCAGTTACTAACTGGCTAATAATCCCGTTACTATCACTGCTCATTACTTTCCTTGTCATTGCATTCTGCACCTACAAAATATTTCATCTCGTTGAAAGACATCGACGACAAATACGCGAGCAAAACATGGCCATGAGCTTGGGTGCGAATGCGTCGAACGAACTCAAATGTCGAAAATCAGCTGTGACTATTCTTTATGTTTATGGCTTGCTCCTAACGTTTTATATTCCATTGTTTGCAACGGTTCTTGCGGACAACATGATTGGGTCTACTCGATCCGTGCAGATTGCATACGCTTTTTCCACAACGGCTGTCTTCATCAACTCGTTTTTGAATCCAGTCGTGTACTGCTTGCGAATACGAGAGATACGCCAAGCTGTGGTTAGTGTGCTAAGAAGACCGCAACAACATTTATTAAACAGAAAGGCAAACAATTCCGTCCACAACCTGACTGGATCTGAAGGTTTTCATCAAAATAAACCGGAGGAACTAGAGGGTTCCTTGAAGAAAAAGGGTCAAACTGACGGAAGCGTGCCAATATAGCGACAATTGAAACTTCTGAAAACCTTGTTCCCGGCCTAACCTCGCCTCGATCTGCCTCTTACTAACGCTGACATCCTGATACCAGTCCCTAAAGCCAAGGCGTGCCAATATGGTGACAAGTGAAACTCCTGAAGACTTTTTTTCCCTAACCTCGCCTCGATCTGTCTCTTACTAACGCTGAGAAACTGACACCAGTCCCTGAAGCCTAATGACTGGAAGAAATCCAGTCTCATCCGTCCCAAATCTAAGAGATTGAGAAACATTACAAACTTGGTCAGTTCGTCATGTGCACGTGTCTCCCAACAAGAGACGACGAATTAGATGAAGGAACGAATGGTTTAATTATCGAAAGCGATGAAGCACCAGACTCTGCCTTTGTTCACACTTACGCTCCTACGGGACTCACGAGTGGTCTAAGAACTATACCCCAGACTTTGATCGCATTGAACTGAAGCAAATCATAGCAGTGCAAGACACCTTAGAGAAATTGCTGACGGTCGGAGATGCAGATAAAGCAGTCAAAAAGTTATTCGTTAATGTTAGGTTTGTACTGAGTCCCATTATGAGGTTTATTTGGTTATGAGTTGTCCACATAACAAGTTTTATATTTAGCAAGGGCACTCTGGTTCTTAGGTTTTTCTTATATGAATTATTTAGACTGCCCCTCCGACCAAAAAAAATCGACTCTTATTTTTCTTTGGATTTCAAAACTATATTAACTAAACACTAAGCGAGCAAAGTTTTAAGCCTTGATTTAAATTGAAAGACACCTGTTTATTTTAAGTGGAATTTTTCTATTTAATGGTCCCCCATTACTAATTTTACAATAACTGCAAAATTCTCGCGCTATTGTCAATAAGAGGACAGCCACATAAATTTATAATTAATTAATGCGATATTGACACGATATTGGTCGCGTCAGCTTGAAGAAAATTGAAGTTTCTCACATTTTTGTCTCGCGTTCTTCTCGTGTTTTGACTTAATTTTGACCCCTCTGCCTTTTTGTTATTGCAAAAAACAAATTGATGTCAGTTTTTCATGGGTCTGTCCTGTTATTGACAATGAATTTCGTCATAACATTGTCAAAGTAGTCTGCGGATTTTCTCGGCTCGGCTATTTGTTAACTTTAAGATCTTAAAGGGGAACTTAAGGACGGTGCCTACTAATTCAAAGGTATTTTTGCCCCCGTTTATGATTGTGCAGAAAATGTATATCTTAAAAAGTGTTATTGAAATCCAAAAAAAAATTGGGGGTAACTACGCATTTTTCAAAGATAATCGATGAATAATATTTGTAAAAAGCTTTAAAATACAAAGAAATGTATGGCGTTCTTTCTCAAATTGAAGGTTAATCATCTCTCAAAAATGCATGGTTACCCCAAATTTTCTCTTTGGATACCAAGATTACTTACTAAGATCTACTATTTCCGGATAGTTTTAAAACGCGCAAAAATATCCCTGTATTAATAAGCACTACCCATAGGAAATCCCAATGTCTCGAGATGCGCAGACCGTATGCGCAATAACAATAGTAGGCGCAATCCTTAAGGCCAAAAAAAAAATGGCATTTTTTATTTACACTTTGGACCATGCTCAATAATGTTTTCAATTTTTTTTCTGGCATATCCGTTGTTTTTCCCTCTTTAAAAAAATTATTCCGATTTTGGGCTATCAGCATTGCGGCTCAGAATGGAGGAGTCAGCGGTCATTTTTGCAGCTTATGACGTACGATATGGGGAAGACATGCGAGGTCACCCCATATAGAAGATGTGTTTCGACTGATGTTTGTCGTGAATTTGGAGTCCCCGAAGAAACAGCAAAACAACGAAGAAAATATCCACAGCAGCATCTATTTCTCTTCATGATTACGAAATCTCTGTTCCCCATATCATACGTCACAGTTGGCTGCTAATTTAGTTTTTGAACCCGCACTGAAAAAGCAGAAACAGCGGGAAAAGCCCAACTTCGAACGTAATTCTCTCGCAAAAAACAGAAAACGAAAAGAAATTACCCAACAAATCTTACTTATCTTAGGCTTTCCAAAAAACTATGATGGAAAAATTGCTGATTTTAGCCTTAACTTCTCGTTTAAGTGAGCTGGATCGAGGAGAAAATGACGTCATAGCCTCATTAGTTTAAGAATGCAATGCGTCTGTACGCCGAAGAATTAATATGTAGCACGGGAGTTTTGGGCTTTCAGACTTTAGAACTCTCGTTTTGCGTATATAATAAGCTGTATTCACTCGCTGAAATTTTAAGCCAGTGAGCCTTTCTCGTCACTTTTTCCTGGATCCATCCCTCTAGCTCTGAGGTTCAATCCGCAGTCAGTTTTGAACGTGAGTAATGGCGGACCGTGAAATCCAAAATTAACACTCAAAGGAAACGAACGGCCTTTGGATAAAAATCAAGCTCAAAATTCTGCCAGTCATGTGTTAAGCAAACACACTTTCAAAATCTGAAGAAAAAAGATGGTGATTTTTTTTATTACTGAGGCACTTTAAGGCCCGTTTCAAACGTCGAAGTTTTCATGTGCCGAATCTAATGCAAATGAGCGAAAACAATAGATTTTTCTCATTTGCATTAGATTCGGTACATGTAAAATGCGACGTTTAAAACGGGCCTATCTACGCGGACGAAAATGCAGTTCAACACCTTGCCCACGAGTGAAGTGAAAAGAACTATAAAAGAAAACAAAATTCCACGAGAGTGCACACACAAACACCTTCCCCAACCATCCACCCTATAGAGAGTGTGACATATAAAGTTTTGGTTATTTGATGGTGTAGACAACTGCTATACGAAAGCCCTTAAGAGGGAATGTCCACTAAAATCGAGCAAAAGGTGGCACATGATGAAAAATCAAAAATCTTCATATTTCATACAAAGATAGCCTATCATACTGTAAGAAACGTGGTGGGATTTTTTTCTTGAAAGATTTATTTTAATTCCCGAAAATGACGAAATTCTGTTCGGCCCCCGCGATCAGAGAAAACGCCGCCATTTTAGCGTAAGATGCTAAATTCAAATCAATCCCCATTTTCAGTTCGCATCGCTTTTAACCTCACATTTGTGAAAGAAAGACCCATGCAAACACTCCAAAATTTCAGTTTCCCTTAAACTTATTAAAAGTCTTTTGGAGAGCCAATATATTTTTGTGAACTCAAATTTATTCGACAACGTTGGACCCATTTTTTGGCAACTAAGGAAATGTAAGAGCGACAACGTGTACTCAATTGGTGCTAACAATGGTGGGATTTTTTAGAATAGAACAACTTAAGTTCTTATCGACCAAGTTGACATGCAGTGGGCCTATACATAATTAGTGCATGTCAGCTCATCAATAGCTCTCATATTATTATTGGGTACATATTCTACAACTCGTACAATCCGAATTAAACACGCGAATTCTGTGGAAAAGCTAATGCGTCCGTGTTTGAAACAAAACAAACACACATATCGGGTTAATGAACAAAGTAAACAGGGTAATACTTTTTTCGAGGCTTACTTGAGCTAAGTCGAAATTAAATCTGAAATTTGCATCTGAATATAAATTTAAAAGCCTTAACTTTTAATGACAGCTGCGAAAAAAAAAAACATTTTCTTTGAAAACGAACAAGCTTCAATGATCCGTTCTCGTCTACAACGCTTTCAGACTTTTGAACTGTCGTTTTGTGTATATAATAAGCTGTATTCACTCGCTGAAATTTTAAGCCAGTGAGCCTTTGTCGTCACTTTTCCCTGGATCCAACCCTCTGGCTCTGAGGTACAATCCGCAGTCAGTTTTTAACGTGAGTAATGGCGGACTGTAAAATTC
>NC_090884.1:6354243-6361743 GCF_036669925.1 Montipora capricornis | reverse complement strand
TGGGATAGCTGAAAGAAGAATTGTCGTCATTCTTCTGACACGCGTTAAGTTGTTGCGATAAATTAAATTTGTTCTTTGTTTTGTGGAGTTCAATAATTTATTATGAGCAACTTTTTGTCAGTTATTTAATTATGTATCCGACAAATTTCGCGGCCCTTCCAAAAGTCATCCTCAGAATTGCAAAGAGAAAAGCCGTTAAACCTTTATATCGTTATGAAAACTTAACACAAAGACTGACTTCCATAGGAGGGATTTTTTTACGTAAAATAAATTTCAATGAGCGTTTTTTTACGTTTCAAGTACCACGTAGTAAAGCTTTTCAAATAATTTGTCTAATTGTAGCTTAAGGCAGCTCTTAATGATGTGAGCAACTGTTGCCACGCCAACGGAGCATCATTGCTAATTTAGTTTTCGGAAAATATGTTTAAACTAATTCGCTGTCCTGGTATTTTTTAACAAATTTCGGAAACCTCCTTAAGTTCTCTTCCCCGATACCAGATGTTGAAAACCCAGAAGTCTCGAGACGTTATTGTCTGTTTTTAGAACGGCCACTGCTAGATTGTTGCTAGCCACCAACGCAGACGTTCTCAGGGTTTCATCACGCGTTCCTCCCTCACTAACACCTGCTGAAACGAAAACCAACTTCCGTTCGTGGATTACGGACCAATCAGGGGCCGTTTTCTCGTTTGAGGTAAACTCGTGTTTTGTATGGCATTATTTCGTAGCATGTGATTGGTTGAGCACAGCACAATTGATCAATGCTGATTATTTTCTTTAAATAGTGGGTAAACAGCCCTTTGCGGACCAGTCAGGAGAGTTTCGGATATTAGGCCCAAGCTTATTGGCCATTATTTTGCAACACCAGTATTTGTTGCAAGCCATCAGGCGAGCAGTAACACTTATCTTGTCGCCCTCCCTGTTAGTGTGATGCCAAGGAAAATCTCGATTTCTTGATTTTGTGTCTATTCCGATAATTTCGACGTCATTTTGTGATATGCCAAAGATCGCTCTCCAGCAAGACAAAAATGTGAGGACAATATATTGACTATATAGTGAAGGCTTTAATCAGGCATTATGAACAAGTCACTGGCAAATCGGAGTTGCTTTTTCATTACAATGAACATGGGCCAAACGGAAGCAACATTTATTGCAAATATTGTTACATGTATCCTGAACTCGCTGTTTTCTCCGATAACGTGTGCGGGTAATTTTATCATCGTATACGTGATTCGGAAGTCACGAAACCTCCATTCGCCATCTTTTTTCCTTCTGGGTTGTCTTGCATTTGCAGATTTCCTCGTTGGAGCAATCTGTCAGCCAACTTTAGTTGGTAGCAAAATAGCCGAACTTCAAGGTGATCCAAGCCTTATCTGTCCATTGCGAATGCTTCAATCCATGAGTGCGTGGATAACAGGCAGCCTATCATTCTTCCTTTTAGCGCTTGTGTCCATCGATCGCCTTCTTGCTCTCACACTTCATTTAAGATACAATTCCGTTGTCACGGTTTCTCGAATGTGTTTCGCAGTTTTGCTGCTATGGATTACCGCTGCAGTTATTGTCTCATTGAAGTTTGCAGTTACCAACTGGAAAATTATCCCGTTACTATTACTGCTCATTACTTTTCTGGTCATTGCGTTCTGCACCTACAAAATATTCCACCTCGTTGAAAAACATCGACGACAAATACGCGAGCAAAACATAGCCATGAGCTTGGGTGCGAATGCGTCGAACGAACTCAAATGTCGAAAATCAGCTGTGACTATTCTTTATGTTTATGGTTTGCTCCTAACGTTTTATATTCCATTGTTTGCAACGGTTCTTGCGGACAACATGATTCAGTATACTCGATCCGTGCATATTGCATACGCCTTTTCCACAACGACTGTCTTCATCAACTCGTTTTTGAATCCAGTCGTGTACTGCTTGCGAATAAGAGAAATACGCCAAGCTGTGGTTAGTGTGCTAAGAAGACCGCAACAACATTTATTAAACAGAAAGGCAAACAATTCCGTCCACAACCTGACTGGATCTGAAGATTTTCATCAAAACAAACCGGAGTTACTAGAGGATTCCTTGAAGAAAAAGGGTCAAACTGACGGAAGCGTGCCAATATAGCGACAAGTGAAATTCCTGAAAACCTTGTTCCCGGCCTAACCTCGCCTCGATCTGCCTCTTACTAACGCTGACATCCTGATACCAGTCCCTAAAGACAAGGCTTGCCAATATGTGGACAACTGAAACTCCTGAAGACTTTTTTCCCTAACCTCGCCTCGATCTGTCTCTTACTAACGCTGACATCCTGATACCAGTCCCTAAAGACAAGGCTTGCCAATATGTGGACAACTGAAACTCCTGAAGACTTTTTTCCCTAACCTCGCCTCGATCTGTCTCTTACTAACGCTGAGAAACTGACACCAGTCCCTAAAGCCTAATGACTTGAAGAAGTCCAGTCTCATCCGTCCCAAATCTAAGAGATTGAGAAACATTACAAACTTGGTCAGTTCGTCATGTGCACGTGTCTCCCAACAAGAGATAGACGACGAATTAGATGAAGGAACGAATGGTTTAATTATCGAAAGCGATGAAGCACCAGACTCTGCCACGGGACTCGCGAGTGATCTAAGAACTATACCCCACACTTTGATCGCATTGAACTGAAGCAAATCATAGCAGCGCAAGACACGTTAGAGAAATCGCTGACGGTCGGAGATGCAGATAAAGCAGTCAAAAAGTTATTCGTTAATGTTAGGTTTGTACTGAGTCCCTTTATGAGGTTTATTTGGTTATGAGTTGTCCTCATAACAAGTTTTACATTTAGCAAGGCCACTCTGGTTCTTAGGTTTTTCTTATATGAATTATTTAGACTGCCCCTCCGACCAAAAAAAATCGACTCTTATTTTTCTTTGGATTTCAAAACTATGTTAACTAAACACTAAGCGAGCAAAGTTTTAAGCCTTGATTTAAATTGAAAGACACCTGTTTATTTTAAGTGGAATTTTCCTATTTAATGCGGTCCGCCATTACTAATTTTAAAATGACTGCAAAATTCTCGCGCGCTCATTGGTTAGTTTTTATTGTCAATAAGAGGACAGACACATAAATTTATAATTAATTAATGCGATATTGACACTATATTGGTCGCGTCAGCTTGAAGAAAATTGAAGTTTCTCGCATTTTTGTCTCGCGTTCTTCTCGTGTTTTGACTTAATTTTGACCCCTCTGCCTTTTTGTTATTGCAAAAAACAAATTGATGTCAGTTTTTCATGGGTCTGTCCTGTTATTGACAATGAATTTCGTCATAACATTGTCAAAGTAGTCTGCGGATCCACTCGGCTCGGCTATTTGTTAACTTTAATATCTTAAAGGGGAAGTTAAGGGCGGTGCCTACTAATTCAAAGGCATTTTTGCCCGGGTTTATGATTGTGCAGAAAATGTAGATCTTAAAATGTGTTATTGAAATCAAGAAAGAAAATTGGGGTAACTACGCATTTCTCAAAGATAATTGATGAATAGTATTTGTAAAAAGCTTTAAAATACAAAGAAATGTATGAGTTCTTTCTCAAATTGAAGCTTAATTATCTCTCAAAAATGCATGGTTACCCCCAATCTTCTCTTTGGATACCAAGATTACTTACTAAGATCTACTATTTCCGGATAGTTTTAAAACGCGCAAAAATATCCCTGTATTAATAAGCACTTCCCATAGGAAATCCGAATGTCTCTTTACACTTTAGACCATGCTCAATAATGTTTTCAACATTTTTTCTGGCATAACCGTTGTTTATCCCTCTTTAAAAAAATTATTCTGATTTTGGGCTATCAGCATTGTGGCGCAGAATGGAGGAGTCAGGGGTATTTTTTGCAGCTTATGACGTACGATATGGGGAAGACATGCGAGATCACCCCATATAGAAGATGTGTTTCGACTGATATTTGTCGTGAATATTGAGTCCCCGAAGAAACAGCAAAACAACGAAGAAAATATCCACAGCAGCACCTATTTCTCTTCATGATTACGAAATCTCTGTTCCCCATATCATACGTCACAGTAGGCTGCTAATTTAGTTTTTGAACCCGCACTGAAAAAGCAGAAACAGCGGGAGAAGCCCAACTTCGAACGTAATTTTCTCGCAAAAAACAGAAAATGACGTCATAGCCAGCTAGTTTAAGAATGCAATGCGTCTGTACGCCGAAGAATTAATATGTAGCACGGGAGTTTTGGGCTTTCAGACTTTAGAACTCTCGTTTTGCGTATATAATAAGCTGTATTCACTCGCTGAAATTTTAAGCCAGTGAGCCTTTGTCGTCACTTTTCCTTGGATCCAACCCTCTAGCTCTGAGGTTCAATCCGCAGTCAGTTTTGAACGTGAGTAATGGCGGACCGTGAAATCCAAAATTAACACTCAAAGGAAACGAACGGCCTTTGGATAAAAATCAAGCTCAAAATTCTGTCAGTCAGGTGTTCAGCAAACACACTTTCAAAATCTGAAGAAAAGAAGATAGTGATTTTTTTTATCGCTGAGGCACTTTAAGGCCCGTTTCAAACGTCGACGTTTTCATGTGCCGAATCTAATGCAAACGAGCGAAAACAATAGATTTTTCTCATTTGCATTAGATTCGGTACATGTAAAATGCCACGTTTAAAACGGGCCTATCTACGCGGACGAAAATGCAGTTCAACACCTTGTCCACGAGTGAAGTGAAAAGAACTATAAAAGAAAACAAAATTCCACGAGAGTGCACACACAAACACCTTCCCCAACCATCCACCCTATAGAGAGTGTTACAGCGGTAAAGTTTTGGTTATTTGATGGTGTGGGCAACTGCTATACGAAAGCCCTTAAAATTCCAGTGAGCAACTTGGTGCGTTCATTTATTTGAAGTAATTTACCAACTTAAGGACGTTCGCGCCAAAATCTTCCTACGGTGAGATTTTCTTCATTTCTCGCCTAGAGTTAGGTCATAAAGTACTTACTCCAAAAATGAAAAAAAAAATGGGGGTCACCGACTTTGTTTCGGAGAAAATGGCAGTGGAAAAATGCCTTAATTTCGAGAAATCGGTCATAATAGCGAGATGTAGGCTCATCTGCTCATCCATCGAAAATCATAAAAATAAACTGTTGGAGTGAAAGTTTCCGTGCATAGGTTTTTAGGAGTGAGATTTTTAGATAATTGCATGCCGCTAGGGATGTGGTAAACAGTAGAATTCATCCTCGACGAGCGTTTTCGTAAGCTCTATCCGTTGCAACCACTACCAGAATTCGATGGCACGAGGAAAGAAAATGTTAAAAAAAGATAACTTCTTACGGTGAGAATTTGTTCATTTCATCATATTTTGTACATAGTAAGTAAAGTAAGTGATTCATGATTAAAAAAATAGGGGTCACCGATGATCTGAATGAGTAAAATCGATGTGATTTTGCAAAGCTCTTGGAAAAGTTCGTTTGTCACGCTTTTGCGTGACCTGTCGGGCAAGGACTGGAACCCAAGAGAGGATCGATCGTTGAAGAGATGAAAGGTTTTTACCGAAAAAAAAACCTTTCTCGAGCATAGCAACGAAGTTTTAAGCAGGGGTCATCTTCATTTGGTTGGTGTTTTGTATAATATCTCTCCATTGCCGTCATACTCATCCTCTGGAGTGTGTTTTTTGTGAAATTCAATCGCTGATTGTTTCCACGCAGGTCCGCACTATTCAAGCAGACGAGGACGAAAATACTGCTCAATTTTCACGAAAGTAAAGGAAAAGAACTTTAAAAACATGCATTCACTTTGAACTTAAGTTCGTAGGGTAATAAAAACATTAAAAAGAAACAGCCCCATTAAATTTACGCAACGGTTCGTCCTCGAGTTTTCCAAACTTTCAGCCACTAGTCTACTCGATCAGCTACCTTTTCCAGAGCTTTTCCATCCTCCCGCTCACTTCTCTTTGAAGTTTCATGATGATTCGGAAATAAATGTGCCATTCTTTTGCCGGCCTGGAATTTTTTCCTCGGCGTTTTTGTCGCCATGTTATTTTGACTGATGCTTGAAAAACTTGTATGAAAGTCAAGTAGACTAGTGCACGACTGATAAAACCTCGCGAATATCAGTCGTGCAGTAGTCTACTTGACTTTCATAAATATTTTAGATCAATTTTCACTGATCACGATCTTCTCTGATCCAACGCTGTGCAAGACCTTTTGCAAAGGTTTTAAAACCTCAACTTCACTAATGCTCGAAGTAATGTGTGACATATTACAGTTGCGTTACCTGCGCAGTAACGTTGCGCACAAACAATTAGCGCGAACGTCCTTAAGATGTAAGAAATGTGTTTTGATCAAGAGAGGAAATGGGATAGTTGAAAGAAGAATTGTTGTCATTCTTCTCACACGCGTTAAGTTGTTGCGATAAATTAAATTTGTTCTTTGTTTTGTGGAGTTCAATAATTTATCATGAGGAAGTTTGTGTCAGTTATATATGTATCCGACAAATTTCGCTGTTCTCTATCTCTCTCGCTATTACACCCCCTTTATTTCAAAGTCGCGGCTCTTCCAAAAGTCATCCTCAGAATTGCATCGTTATAAAAATGTAATGCAAAGACTGACTTCCATAGGAGCGACTTTTCTGCACTACAGAACGTAAAAGGAGGCAGTGTTGCCCAGTGGTTAGGGCGCTTGCCCCGGGTTCAAGACACGCACTGGTGGAATTTGTTCCTGGAAGTCCCTGGTTCAACTTCCCAACTGCACTTGTAAATAGCCAACTGGTTTGCTTCCGGCCAGTTGAGATTCTTAACATTTGTTGTTGTGTTGTTGTCAGTCCGTTTCGTTGTTTCATTGGCCCTGAAAATTAAAAACCCCTTTGGCGAGCGGTCAGTTATGTATGTATGTATGTATGTATGTATGTATGTATGTATGTATGTATGTATGTATGTATGTATGTATGTATGTATGTATGTATGTATGTAAAATAAATCTCAATGAGGGTTCTTCAAGTACCACGTAGTAAAGTTCTCCAAATTGTTTAATGCAGTTCTTAATGATGTGAGGAACTGCTGCCACGCCAACGGAACATCATTGCTAATTTAGTTTTCGGAAATATCTTTAAAGTAATTCGCTGTCCTAGTATTTTTTAACAAAATTCGGAAACCCCCTTAAGTTCTCTTTCCCGATACCAGATGTTCAAAACCCAGAAGTCTCGAGACGGTATTGTCTGTGTTTAGAACGGCCGCTCCTAGATTGTTGCTAGACACCCACGCAGACATTTTCAGGGTCTCGTCACGCATTTCTCCCCCACTTAACGTCTGCTGAAACGAAAACAACTTCCGGTCGTGGATTACGGACCAATCAGAGGTCGTTTTCCAGTTTTGGGTAAAGTCGTGTTTTGTATGGCATTCTTTTGTAGCATGTGATTGATTGTGCACAACACAATTAATCAATGCTGATTGGTTTCTTTAAATTAAATAGTGGGCAAACAGCTCTTTTTGCGGACCAGTCAGGAGAGTTTCGGATATTAGACCCGATC